>NW_026722325.1:0-9382 GCF_029784015.1 Lycium ferocissimum | reverse complement strand
TTATAACATTATGCTCACAATCTCAAGAAGCTATAATAAGATCACACTATCTTACAAATCAGCCCGCAAACAACTACAACTTCAACATAAGTCATTAAACTTTCATTCTCACCATATACTCTCAACAACAATAGCCAAGAACACTAAATAAATTTGATTCATTCTTTCTTGACAAATCAGCCACCATTCGACCAACATGCCAACACCCATAATTTCATGAATTCTATTCATTCCTTCGCATTACAACATGCACAACCATTCATGATACAACAATCCAACATGCTAAATAAGTTAGTCCTTCACTCCTATACAATTCTAACACACACGGCCACACACACAACTTCACAACTTTATGAACTCCATTCATTTTTACATATCACAACATGCATAAACACCAATAAAACATGTAAAGAAGATCAAGACTCACCTTCATCCCTTGATTTCTCCCACTCGGCTAGGATGGGTTTGGTAAGGAGGAGTGTTTTTCTTACTTCCACAATTATTCCACGTTAACGAGGGCCTTCCAATTAGTATGAGAGCTTGAAGAAAGAATTTTCCATGATCACAACCATGGGGCTGGTTCGGCCAGCCCCTTCTCCTTAGCCGTTTTCTCCTCTTCATCTTTTCTTCCATGTTTCTTGAAAATTCTAGGGGAAATATGACTTATATGGTCTTTGCTTATATATATATAAGTGTATGGCACAAGCCATGCACATGGCCGGCCTCCTTGCTTCCTTTTTTTTTTTTTCCACTTTTCTTCAAATTTCTAGAAATTTCTCTAAATAATAAAGGATGACTAGTATGACCAATATGTCATCTAATTCCTCACGCCTCCATTTGGCCTTGGCCCACCTCATTCTCATTTCATGAAATTTTGAACCTTTTTTTTCCATAATGCATTTTAGTCCCAAATTTTTCCTTAATGCTTCCTTTCAACAAAATCATAAACCACTTGTCGTAAATCAAAGTCGAGAAATAACCTTGTCCATTATTCTTCGCAATCCAACTTAAAAATATTCCGACGTGCGAAATGCGAGATATAACAATGACAATGATGATGTCAGATATGCTATGCCTATGACCCGATATGCTATGATATGTTCTATGTTGATAGTCTCGCCTTATGATTATCGTTCCTCCAAGGTGAGACAAAGCGTCCATGATTACTCCATAATGCGATCGGAGGATTCCGACCTTACGTCACTCCGATAAGTACATGATTTTCCTTGGGTTCCCCGCACGCTAAATATGAACAAGGGTTGGGGGATGGGAACTATGCATACATGGGGGAAATGGGAAAGGAAACTATGTTTCATTGCCACAGGTCGGTGCTTATCATCCCGGACGCGGGATGCCGGACGCGGGATTTATGGCGTAGCCGGAGTATTCCGGCGCTATGTGGGCGAGCCGCCTCGTACGGTGCTATGACCGATATGACCAAGTAAGCATGCATGGCATCCGCCCCCGTGGGCACTCATATGCACAAAGTTACTCGCTATCCTATGATATGTTCTATGTTCTCCATGCAAAGATATGATTCCTATGTACGAGTCACGAACTTGACATGACATGTTCTATGTTTCTATGCGGTTATTGTTCATGTATACATTTCTTACTATGTTACTATTCATGCCTTACATACTCGCACATTGTTCGTACCGACCCCTCTTCTTCGGGGCGCGTTTCATGCCGCGCGTACACCCGTACGACGTAAAGTTAGCATAGAAGATGTTCCAGCGAAGTTGGCGAACTCCGTTTGCCCTGGAGTGTAGCCGAGTCAGCGCACACGTGCTAGGATATCCGATTACAGTTAGAGACTTTGCAGACAGAGTCGTGGGTTTTGGGAACCAGTTTGTATAATGATACGAGTTCTGTATAGCTATATATTTTATTTGATTTAAAAGCAACGATAGAGTTTTATTATGTATGAGTAATCCTATTAAGTATGTTTTCTTTAAAGGTTCAAAAAGGAAAAATTTCAGTACGTAGTAAGGGTCAGCGGGTTCGCTCGGCTCCGGTTATGGGGTCGGGTGCCCATCACACCCTAGTGAAGTCGGGGTGTGACAAAGTGGTATCAGAGCAGGTCGGTCCAAGGGTTGTCTGCAAAGTCGTGTCCGGCAGAGTCCTGTTTATGGGTGTGAAGCCGGCCACATTTATAAACAGGAGGCTGCGGGGCATCTAGGAATGGTTGACCTTCTTTCTGTCCTATGATCGTGCGATAGAGCCAAGTCCTAGGACAATGGAATCCCCTATGCAGGCCTTACCTACAACGAAAGAAAGTGAGAAGTGATATGGAAAGTTACAAGGACAAGTATTGATGTTACGTTCGCCACCCGAAGTCCGGGGGCTCGTATGGCTGAGATGAGTCGTATACATATGTAAGCCTGCAAGGTATTGCTAATAACTGCTGTGTGCGGATCTGAATAGTGAAGATAATAAAGAAGGCCCTACCAGAATGGGCATGTCTAAGAGAAAGAAGCGTGAAAAGGAAATACGATAAACAGACAATAAACGAGATGCGATGTTTCAAGAAGGGTTATGGATTTGGCGCGACGACGAAGGTGCGATCACTACCTCGGGAACACAGGCCCAGGATAAGAAGTGGTTATGCACACAAGTGAAAGGTGAACATTCGGAACTAAAAAGGGCAAAATAGTAATTTCAAAGAAAGGACGTATTATGAAAATGTCTCGAAAGTTATAAAGTTTTGATTGGCCTCAGATCGAGTAGTAAAGGCCATGTGAGGAAGCGGACGTAAAAGTATCAGCATTAGGACACCGAATTTCAGTGAAGTTTCGAAGTTAAGCGTGCTCAGATGAGAGCAATTCTATGATGGGTGACCCCCTGGGAAGTGAACCAAAAGCTCCGCAAATTAAGATGCAAGGGACGAATGAGCAGTTAAGAGTAACCTAAGGAAAACAAGAATATATGGATGGATGGAGACTTTAAGAGGACGCGTAAGATGAGGTGGATTAGTTCGGAAAAGAGATAGAAAGTGTGTCATAGCCCTAAAACTAGGATAGGCTTGAACAGCGTTTGGACGTATTTTGTGGACTAGTGGATAGTAATTATATATATGTATGTATGAAGGTGTAGGATGTTCTGAATATGATTATATCGGTGGACACGTGAATCCCAACAACCGAAGTCACGGTACAGAAGGCAATAATTGAGAAAAGGGTACCGAAGTTCGAGTGACACCAAGAGTAAATGGTACAAGTGTTGTAGAGCAAGCTATTATTATTCTACTATAGACTGAGATTGGGAATGAGGACATGAGACGAAGTATAAACGGATAATGGTATAGGTACACCCAAAAAGGGGGGAAGCAGGTGAGAGGAATGTAAGGATGAGATAGAGACAGTTGATACGGTAATATGTTTGATATGGATGTTTGGATCACAAATGAAACCCCCTTCATGGAAACAAGTTAGTAAGATCAGAAGACCGGCAACAAGCGGATAGGAGTCAAAATGGTATTGGATAGCCTAAGAGATAGTATGAAGGACAACAAAAGCTATAAAAAGGGAGCTCCCCCGAGGTGCTTATGAGGTCCCGTATGACTAGTTGAACATTCGAGGACGAATGTTCAAAAAGGGGGGAAGGATGTTATATCCCGCATTTTCTACGTTGGAATATTGTATGACAATTGCGGGAGGTTAAGGGCAAGGCCATTTTCCGGTTTTGCGGTAGTGCGCAAGTCGTTTAAAAATATTATTGGAATGAAGCGTTAAGGGTAAATTTGGAATAAGGAAAAATTGAAGGCTAAAAGTTGGAAAATAATTTTCATGAAATGGCACAAGTGTATACTATATAATTGTGGAGTGTGTGTATAGGTATGTGGGTCCCATCATTCTATGGACATGTGATTATATGTATGGATCAAGGCTTATAATATAAGTCATCTTTTAATTGAAAGAGAAAGGAAGAAAAATCTAGAAAAATTTGGAGAATAACATGGCACATGGCCGGCCACCTCTCCCTATATATATATATATATGCATGTGATGAAAAACAAGACATATTTTCATCCTCCACTCTAGAAAATTCAAGAGAGAGAGAGAGTGAGAAAAAGGGAGACATTCGGCCATGGTGGCCATGGCCATGGCCGAATTTGGTGTTATGAGAATTGAAGGAAAAACATGATTTTCTCCTAGCTCCCCTACTAAATGAAAGGTCCTCTATCTCATGGTGGGGTTGGTGGAAGAAGAAAACCATTTGTTTTGCAAGAACAATTCTAGCCGAGTGGTGGAAGAAGTGAAGAAGGTATGATTTAATTTTATTTTTTTCATGTGTGATGCATGGGTTGTGGATATTGTAGCATATGGAAATGAATAAAAATTATGAATATGTGGGTATTGAGAAGTGTAGCCGTGTGCATATGTGTTTGGTGTAGGTGCGACGAACAATTTTATTTAGTGTTTGGTTGATATTGTTATGGACGTTTGAGCATGTTGTGATGTGTTGAAACATAAAATTCATGAAGTTGTGTGTGATGGTGGCTTGGCCGAATAGTGGCTGCCTTATGTGGAGAGAAGATGAATCAAATTTATTTAGTATTCTTGGCTATTGTTGTTGAGAATTATATGATGAGAATGAATGTTTGATGATTCAAATTGAAGTAGTAAGTGTAGCGGACTGATTTGGAACGTTATGTGATTGTAGTGTGATTTCTTGTGTTGATGGAAATGAAAATGTTAACATATGGAATTGTCGATAATGTATGAAATTGAAAGAAAGGAATGTATTGTGGATGTTCTAGTGTAGTTGAAGAATTTCGGGTAAATTAGCCTATGGTTTGGGTTGTTTGGAATATCATATGGAATGTTTGAAACGTTTTTAAATCATGTTTGAAAGGCCTCGGAATAATATTGAACGAGCAATCAATAAGGTGAGTTTGAATGTACGTAGTTTATTTGAAGGTGAATGAAATATTATTGAATTGAACCAATATGTTTGGAGATGCTATTGTTGGTGTTGTTGTTGAATTGGGCCGAGCCATATTCTCGGGACGGTGTATTTATAGAGGAAATGCTGCCGAAATTTCGGTAGACAAGTGCACTTCAAGATTCAACCTCTAAAGGCTTCTAACTAAGGTTTGGTAAATGCGACCATTTGTAGATTTTTGGCGGATTTGGAGCTTGAATTTGGAGGAGCGTAAGAAGCGGAAAAAGGTATGTAAGGCTTCACTTTCTTTCTTTGGCATGCCTTAAATGTAATAGGCTTGAATACGTGTCTCGGGGATTACTCTGATCCTAGAAATCCGAGATTGAAATCTGATTACTATTCATTCGAGAAAATTGAATCAAATGTTCATGAATAGTTGAAAGAAGGGTCTAAACATCTAGAACTTGCGGAATAAGATCCGTATGCCCTAAGACTCTTATAAGTCATGTCACGAAACGTTTTATACGTAAATTATGTACGCCGCCTCATTTGACTCGAGGTGGGCCCACTATTTCCGGATTCCCTCCTGTTGTCCTATTGGGCTTATTCTCCATTCTATAGCTAAGAACACTTATGGACATCCTTCCGACTACTAAATAAAAGTTGTTTTAACTAAACCCTCGACCCCAAGGTATGATTTTCTTTACTAAAAGTTTACAAGTGTTTTCCAAAATATACATTTTTCTTTAAAAAACTAAGTTTTATAATATTGACAGTTTTTATGATTTAAACAACGACTATAATCCTATGATGACTATGAATCTATGATGCCTATGATCCTACGACGACTATGATCCTATGATGACTATGATGGCTATGATTCTATGATGTCTATGATTCTATGGGGACTATGGTTCTATGATGGCTATGGTTCTATGATGACTATGACTCTATGATGACTATGACTCTATGATGACAATGATTCTATGATGACTGTCACACCCCGACCTTACTAGGATGTGATGGGCACCCGACTCTCCTCAAGGTCGAGCGAACCCTTAGACATTCGCGTAATAAAACCTGCCATTTCGAGAACTTCTTAAAACATGGAACTTTTCAAACAACAATCATTATCTGAAAATACATATTCTTTTAACATTTACAAATTATTCGCACTTCCCGACGCGCTATCCACAGGACACTGTCTGCAAAGTCTCTAGGATATACAGATACTCTGACATAAGTACTCGACACCGGCAACACTCGAACCGAGATGGAGCTCGCCAATCCCTTTGGAACAGCTCCTAGCAAAGTCTTTCACTCGTCTGGGTATACCTGCGTGGCATGAAACGCAGCCCCCCGAAGAAGGAGGGTCAGTACGAAGAATGTACTGAATATGTAAAGCATTACTGTAGCGTATATCAGAAAAGTACAACAGAAAGCAAGTTTAGGTTACCTGACATGAATTAAATATTTAAATAAAATAGTCCTTCCGGACGGCCGCTTCCGGCCTAATAATAATAACAATAATAGTAATAACAATAGTAATAACAATGATAATAATACTAGTAATCCCTTCGGGTGTGCCGGTTCCGACATACGTCTATCCCGGCCCTTCGACATGCCGGTCCCGAATAAAATGATGGCCCCTTCGGGCATGCCGGTCCAACATACGTCTATCCCCGGCCCCTTCGGACATGCGGCCCCGACATAATAATCCTAGCCCCTTCGGGCATGTCACTCGTGGCATACGGCTACCCTGGCCCCTTCGGGCATGCCACTCGTGACATAATACTAATCCTAGCCCCTTCGGGCATAATAATAATAGTAATAATAGTAATAATAAAATCTCGCACCCCCTTCGGAGTGGTTTTGGAAAATCTGGATAATAAGATATCGCACTCCCTTCGGAGTGGTTTTGAAAAGTTTTATAAAATATCACTTAATAGTTAGGGCAATATAAAATATCACTTAATAGTTAGGCAAATTTTTCTTTAATTGTGGTACAAAAATAAGTCAAATAAACAGTAGGCGGAGATCCGGGAATAGCGGATCCGCCCTGAGTCAACGGAGGTGGCGTACTCGAATTACATATACTAAGCTTAATGGAGTCATTTATGGAAGTTTCAAGGCAATTCGATTACATTCCTGCAAGTTACGGACGTTTGAGCATTTTTCCAACAAGATATAAGGATTACGGTTCAATCGCACCGAATGAATAGTGCTCAATTTCGAATCGAATTTCGATGAACAATAACCCCGAGGCTCAAATTCAAGCCTAGTACACCTAGGACATGCCAAAGGAAGGAGAGGGATAGCTTCACATACCTTTCTTGCTTGTTAAGCTCGTCAAGACTCCAATCCCGTTTCGTCAAAATCCTACAAATGGTCACATTTACCAGTTACTATTCATGAGGTTCAAACTTCCAACCTGGGTTTAGTATCTGCCTACCGAAATTTCGGCAGCATCTCCCCTGTAAATACACCATCCCGAGAATACGGCTCGGCCCAAAACACAACAACCAAATCAACAATCATAATAACAATATCGATAGATAATTCAAGATATCCAAACTAACATCCAACCTTGCCCGAAGCCTTCCAGCTCAATTGGAACAACTACAACACACTTTTCTCTTGCAAATTCATCAACTAAAACAACAAATCCCATGCTTTATAACATTATGCTCACAATCTCAAGAAGCTATAATAAGATCACACTATCTTACAAATCAGCCCGCAAACAACTACAACTTCAACATAAGTCATTAAACTTTCATTCTCACCATATAATTCTCAACAACAATAGCCAAGAACACTAAATAAATTTGATTCATTCTTTCTTGACAAATCAGCCACCATTCGACCAACATGCCAACACCCATAATTTCATGAATTCTATTCATTCCTTCGCATTACAACATGCACAACCATTCATGATACAACAATCCAACATGCTAAATAAGTTAGTCCTTCACCCCTATACAATTCTAACACACACGGCCACACACATAACTTCACAACTTTATGAACTCCATTCATTTTTACATATCACAACATGCATAAACACCAATAAAATATGTAAAAAAGATCAAGACTCACCTTCATCCCTTGATTTCTCCCACTCGGCTAGGATGGGTTTGGTAAGGAGGAGTGTTTTTCTTACTTCCACAATTATTCCACGTTAACGAGGGCCTTCCAATTAGTATGAGAGCTTGAAGAAAGAATTTTCCATGATCACAACCATGGGGCTTCGGCCACGCCCTTCTCCTTAGCCGTTTCTCCTCTTCATCTTTTCTTCCATGTTTCTTGAAAATTCTAGGGGAAATATGACTTATAGGGTCTTTGCTTATATATATATAAGTGTATGGCACAAGCCATGCACATGGCCGGCCTCCTTGCTTCCTTTTTTTTTTTTTCCACTTTTCTTCAAATTTCTAGAAATTTCTCTAAATAATAAAGGATGACTAGTATGACCAATATGTCATCTAATTCCTCACATATATATATTTCAAGCCTCCATTTGGCCTTGGCCCACCTCATTCTCATTTCATGAAAGTTTGAACCCTTTTTTTTTTTCCATAATGCATTTTAGTCCCAAATTTTTCCTTAATGCTTCCTTTCGACAAAATCATAAACCACTTGTCGTAAATCAAAGTCGAGAAATAACCTTGTCCATTATTCTTCGCAATCCAACTTAAAAATATTCCGACGTGCGAAATGCGAGATA
Organism: Lycium ferocissimum; assembly: GCF_029784015.1. Lineage (NCBI taxonomy): Eukaryota > Viridiplantae > Streptophyta > Magnoliopsida > Solanales > Solanaceae > Lycium > Lycium ferocissimum. The sequence continues at coordinate 765 of NW_026722325.1, read as the reverse complement.
TAACAATGACAATGATGATGTCAGATATGCTATGCCTATGACCCGATATGCTATGATATGTTCTATGTTGATAGTCTCGCCTTATGATTATCGTTCCTCCAAGGTGAGACAAAGCGTCCATGATTACTCCATAATGCGATCGGAGGATTCCGACCTTACGTCACTCCGATAAGTACATGATTTTCCTTGGGTTCCCCTGCATGCTAAATATGAACAAGGGTTGGGGGGATGGGAACTATGCATACATGGGGGAAATGGGAAAGGAAACTATGTTTCATTGCCACCTGGTCAGCTGGCTTATCATCCCGGACGCGGGATGCCCGGACGCGGGATTTATGGCAGAGCTGGAGTATTCCGGCGCTATGTGGGCGAGCCGCCTCGTACGGTGCTATGACCTGATATGACCAAGTAAGCATGCATGGCATCCGCCCCCGGGCACTCGTATGCACGGTGTTACTCTGCTATCCTATGATATGTTCTATGTTCTCCACGCAAGATATGATTCCTATGTCGGGTCACGGCTGACATTGACATGTTCTATGTTTCTATGCGGTTATTGTTCATGTATACATTTCTTACTATGTTACTATTCATGCCTTACATACTCGGTACATTGTTCGTGCCGACCCTCTGTTCGGGGGCACGTTTCATGCGCGCGGTACGCCCGGACGACGTAAAGTTAGCATAGAAGATGTTCCGAGCGAAGTTGGCGAACTCCGTTTGCCCCGGAGTGTAGCCGAGTCGGCCGCACACGTGCTAGGATAT
>NW_026722324.1:0-7592 GCF_029784015.1 Lycium ferocissimum | reverse complement strand
AATTCATGAACAACATGTCTCAAAATAAAATCGAAGGTCAAAAGTCCCGACTTTGTATCCCGGAATGGTTTGGACCCTAACTTATCATAGTTAAACCGAATTGTCCCAATGTACAAAATACGGGATATAACAAAAAGTGCGGCCTAACTGCGATTAGAAATACGGATATAGGGCAAAGTATAATCGGATAATAATAATAAGTACGCCCTTAAAGGGGGGAAGCGGATACGAGAGATGCAAGTGCAAGATGGACACAATCAGTGCTACAGGATAGTTGATATGGATGCTCGGGATACAGGTAAGGTTCCTTGCTGAGACAAGTTGATAAGGTCGAAAAGCCAGCCAAAGGGGTAGAAGCTAGGATGGTAATTGAAATAGTACTGAGAACTAATTGTGGAGATCTTGAATGGTATGACATTAGAAAGTGAAGGCTTAAAGGGAGAGAATACGACAAGGGAAAGTAACAAGTAACTTACGGAGACATTGTGAAAGATAACACTGCTATGTGGGATTAGAAGCTAAGATGTGGGCAATAGAATTGTTCGCTAATAATAGCAAACCCCCTATAGTAGGAAGTGAGATAAAGGAAGGGGAAAGAGTATAACGGGATAGGCTACAGCGAAGGTTAGTACGGAAGGGAGTTGTGAAGTAGCATGAACCAGGAGAAAAAAAGAGATCGTGACTAAGATTGAATATACTTTATACGAGTCGTACAAGGGCAGTTATGTTACCTATGAATATTTACATGCCAAGGATGAGACTAAGTAAGTACTTGATAAAAAGAGTAAAGACTTAGCAATAACAATGCAGTCGGGATATTTGGGGGCACATTATAGAAAAATGTAACAATGGCTGAACCAATTACTAAAATAGAATTGGTATTGAGGACAAACAGGCCATAGCTATGGTTGAACCAAAAACCTATCCCGATACCGCCTGTAAGGTAAGAGAGGTGAAGACCAATAAGACTAAGGATTAGCGAAGCCACGCTAAAGCAGTTCTTGGGCTAATTGGAGCACCTTCGCATATTCGCGTAAAGATCGCAACATAATATGTGGCCGGAAAGTCGAGGGCAAGATTTGAGCAACGGGACGATAGAAGAGTTCGATTAAAAATAAGGAAATGACATGAGATAATGTGCCTAGAATGTTACAAGCGAGAAAAAGGGACTATAAGATGATTTAGGCAAGCGAATTCGTAACTAGCTAGTTACTAAGAGATGGTGAATGTATATGTCAAATTCTTTCAGAATTATGCCAGCTGAGGATAGTTAAAGCTGGAAGCAGCTATGTAAAACTATTATATGAGGGGACTTCGTCGCTACTTGATAACTAACCCCAAAGACAGAGACTAAGGGCAAAAGGTAGAACGACAGTTAAAGTCTTTTAAAGGAGTTGAGGAGAAATACACGAGACTCGGAGGGACGAGAAGTGCGGATCACCGGTTGGGCTGGTTGATGTTGGCGAAACTAGGCTAATTGGCCCAGATAAAAATTCAGCAAGCAGTCGATAAGATAAAACCTGTTCGAGGAAAGGTTATTAACAGCTCAAAGTCGACAGAAGTCATATGCGAGTAATCGGCGTCAACGCTTAGAGTTCCAGATTGGCGAATGGGCATTCTTGAAGACATCACCCATAAAAGGGTGTAATGAGATTTCACAAGAAGGAGAAGCTTAGCCCGAGACATATTGGACTTTATTACATTGCTCGTAAGGTAAGAATGTTGAGTAATAAGGATGTGATTTCTGTTAAGATAGTATGCCGGAGCGACAATGGGGAGAAGATGACTTGGGAAGCCGAAGAAGAGATGAAGAAGAAATATGGCTGCGATATGATATGATATGTATATAGGTATTTTGGCCCTGCGAGGCATTGTTGGTATTTCCTGTGTACAGGTTTTGAGATAGTAAGAAATATAGAGGAAACTCTGCCGAAATTTTTCCAGAAATAAAAAGAGAATGAGATATGTGTTTGTAATACGACTTGAAAGGTCGTGCCGATAGTAAGAGTGAGATTAAGACAAGAGTACAGAGGGAAGGAATTGCGATGTATATGAATGTATTGATAAGACAGCTTGTGAGATATTAAGGATAAAGTGGATCAGAAATAGTAAAGGGTTAAGAAGTGTTATGTTATAGGATTGATTGCGAATAAGGGACAATGTGAGTATAATGAAGGTGTTATGAAAATAAGTAAAGTCTAGTGAGAAAGTGGCCAAGGTTGTGATGTGATCTATGTAGCTAAAATACAAAGGCAAGTGTGAAACGGAAAAACAAGCTATGGAATGAATACGGAAGGGTTTGAGTTAAAGATTAAGAGACGACACGAGATAATGTGCCTAGAATGTTACAAGTCGAGTAAAGGGAATTACAAGAAGGAAAAGTTTAAATTGAGATCCTTAAGACCCCATACGACAAGTTGAACATTCGAGGACGAATGTTCTAAAGGGGGAAAGGATGTTATACCCCGTACTTTGTACGTTGGAATATTCTAAGTCGGTTGCGACAAGTTAAGGACAAGGTCAAAATTTTTTCGATTTTGTTAAAGTGCATAAGTTGCATATTCATCTTTTTATTGGTAAGGAATGTTAAGGGTAAACTTGGAATAAGGAAAATTTGGGACCAAAAGATGAATTATGGAAAGCTAGACATTTCATGAAAATTTGGGGCCAAAAGTGAAGTTTTGAAAATTTTAATTCATGAGAAAAAATGGCCATGTGGCCTTGCACATGACTTGTGGGCCATAGGCCACATGTATGAATTATATAGGGAGCATAAGATGACTAACTTGATCATCTTCATCATTTTCCACCTAGAAAGTTCAAGAAATGTGGAGAAAAAAAAAAGGAGGGGCTGTTCGGTTGGGGGCTGGCCGAGTATAGACATGGAAAATTCACCCAAAAACAATTATGTTCTTTTAGCTTTCATACCAATTGGAAGGTCCCCGTTAACGTGGAAGGGTTGTTGGAGCAAGAAAAACATCCGTTTGTGCAATTGGTAATCCTAGCCGAGTGGAAGAAGTGGGTGAAGAAGGTATGGTTCAATCTTTTCTTTTATGTGTTATGAATGGTTTGGGGATGTTGTAATATGTAGAAATGAATAAAAATCATGAAAATAAGGATGTTGAAGTGTAGCCGTGTGTGTGTGTGTGTTTAGCCGTGTGTATGTAGAGTTGTGTCGGAGTGATGAGTTAATGGTATTTAGCATGTTTTGGTGTTGTTGTAGTATGTGGAAAATGGATGAAAATCATGGAACTTGTGTGTTGGGGTGTTGGCCGAAAATGGGCTGTTTTGTATGTTAAGGAATGAACTAAGTTTATATGGTATTTTGGTTGTTATCGTTATGGATTTTATGATGTAAATGAGAGTTTAATGATCCAAGTTGGTGTCGTAATTGTTGCGGGCTGTTTTGGAAGCCAATATGTTGCAAATGTAGTTTCTTGAATTTATGGAAGTAATGTTATGAACGCATGGATTGATAATGTAGTTTATGAGTTTTGGAAGAAAGAAATATGTTAAAGTTGCTCATGTTGAGTTGGGAAGGTTTCGGGTTCCATGGTGCATTGGTTGGATGATTTGAATATTTTGTGAATTGTTAGAAGTGTCTTGAATATTGTTTGAATGAGCTTGGATTAGTATTTGAATATGTGGGCGTCGATGTTGGTTTGAACGTATGTTGTCGAATTATATGGAAAAGAATTGCTAATAGTAGAATGCGTTTTGAATTGGTTGTTGATGTTGTTTATATGGTTATTGGTATTGTTGTTGAAGAATTGGCGAGTTAAATTCTCGGGGTGTTGAATTCTACAGGGGAAATCTTGCCCAAATTTACGTAAATAGAGTGCGAGCTTAAAATGGGATTCCGAGGTGCCTATGACTAATGTTTGGTGTCTAATGACGTGTTGAAGATCTTGAGAAGATGAGACTTGAGTTTGGATTAGCTTAGGAAGCAATCAAGGTATGTAAAGCTTACCTTCCTTCTTTTGGCATGTCTTAGATATGGCTAAGTTATGATATGTTATGAGCTTCAGGGGTAATCCTATTCTTAACGCCTGAGCATGTTTACGATGCTTATTTGCTTCTTGACGATGGCATCCTTATATGGTTTATATGTTCTTGATACGATTGGATTTGAAATGCTATGTATCTGGTTTGTTCCGAAAGGATCTTATGTTTAAAAATGTTCGTAACTTTTATAGACAGAACCGGATGGCTTTGATTTGTTCGTAGAAAGTCCTAAAAGTGAGCAACGTTCGTAACTTCCCGAGGCGGATTCGGATTGGTTTGCCGTATAACTATGGTCCTTTGATATATTTATGACGTTTGATATGTTTCCGGGTGATGTCCGAAAGATGTTTGATATAACTTTTGTCCCGACTTTCAAATGACAGTCCGTTTATACTATTTCTTATTGTAGTCGAATTATGATCCTTATGCCTTTTGTATGACTAAATTTCTAAAATTGCAAAAAAGTTGGTTTTCAAAAGAATTTTGCTCCTAAACGAATCCGAAACTACGAACGCCCGTAACTTTCAAGAAAGGGCTCGGATCGCTTTGATATCTTCGCAAATGATTTCATGACGAGTAATGACTTTGATTTTCATAGGCGGGCCCGGATTGGGTTGACGCTCATCCGTGGGTCCCGCGACCTTTCTACGTATGGTTTTAACGACCTATTTTCGAAAGAACTTAATATGACTACCTTTCCGACCCCCGAATATGATTATATGATTATATATTTATCTGTTGAGTCCGAAATGACGTTTCGTATACTTATGATTCCGATATGTACCTATGATTTTCTGAAGTTCGGTTTGATATGTTCCCGAGTGATATTCGGAAGAAAATCTGATTTGACTATTGTTTCGATTTTGAACTAACAGTTCATTTTGATTATCCTATTGGGTCTTTGTAAGTTTTTTGCATTGCATGTGATTTCCCACGATTCTGCTCGTGCATTATGTTTTTGCATACTTCGCCGAGTCCCGGGCCGGTATGTTATCGTGCGCACTGTGTTATATTTCGAAGTATGTAATATGCGATATTGACCGCTGGACTTTTGACCGCGGTATGTGATATGTGATATTGCCCGCTGGACATTTGACCGCGGGCTGCGACATTGACCGCGGTATGTCGGGTTTCGGAGACATGAAATCTTCTGGAGTATGATGTGTTATGGCGCCCGAGACAGGAGGGGCGACCATGTTCTGTCCGCCGGGTCCCATTGTGGACCGTATGTGTTATGTGATATGGTATGCGATGATTTGATGATATGATGATCTGATATGATATGATATACGATGATATGATGTGATATATGATTATTATGTTATTTATGGATCGGGCGATACGTTCCTCGGCATTATTATGTTATATATGGATCGGGCCGTACGTTCCTCGGCATTCGGTTAATGTCAGCTCATGTGATATGTTTGATTTTCCGTATACACGAGACAGAAATATTTTTCAAAAGAAAGCGAAGCCTTTTGACATTCTGATTATCCTATTTGTCTTCTGAGCCCCTTATGTATGATTTGTATGTCAGATGTAAGTACTTTGGTATTCGGGTTATTATGCTCACTTTCTGTACTCCTGACCTCGGTTATGACTTCGTTTTTACTGTACTTTCGGCTTTGCATACTCGGTACATATTCCGTGCGACCCCACTTTTCTTCGGGGGCTGCGTTTCGTGCCGCGCGGTACCCTCGGATGAGTAGATGGTGTTAGCGGAAGGACGTGCAGTGCGGATTGGCGAGCTCCATTTCCTGCGGAGTCTTTGCCGAGTCGAGTGCTTTTGTGTGGTATCGAGATGTTGGTAGAGACTTTGCGAGACGATGTCGTGTGTGTGATATGTCGGTTTGTGAGCGAGCTACGTAAGCGCGATGTATTATTATGCATTATGCTGCAAATTTGTTTTGTAATCGGCTATGTAAGCCGATATATCAGTACGCATTGTGTTACAAATTCGTTATGACTACAGATTTTATTTGATTTGAAAAAGATGAAAAGTATGATGTTTCTTTGAAAATTTTCCTTCTGCATTTTGACACGTTTTGCGGGCCCAATATGATTATGTGTATTACGAAAGTCTGCGGGTTCGCTCGGCCCTAGGTAAGGGTCGGGTGCCCATCACACCCTATCGGATTAAGGGTGTGACATCTTGATGTTCGCGCTTTCAAACATGTCCACAGACCTCTAAACAGACAGACAGAATCATATGACGGGACAGGGCCCCGCCGTACCCATGAACAAATATATACAAATGCAACGGACGAATATATACCAAAAATATAAGCTCTGAAATGAGAGGAGCACTCCAAATAGCAGAAGAGGGTGTCCTAAACAGGTGGATCACCAAACTGTGCGTCGGTACCTGCGGGCATGAAACGCAGCCCCCGAAGAAAGGGGGTCAGTACCAAATATGTACTGAGTATGCAAAGCAAAAAATGTAGTATACAAATCTGAGTCACAATCGAAATAGAGGTACAGAAAGTAAATGCATTTGCAAAATATCAAAATGTTACTTTAAAATATAAATCATGCATAGGGCACAGGAAATATGGTCGCCCGCCTGTCGATGGCGCCATAACCCAGCATAACACCAGAAAGTTTCAAATCTCCGAATCTCCGTCACATATCACACAGCATATCGCCATACACAGCATCACACCAAATATAAGTGGAACCCGGCCCTCGAGCGAGGAACTCGGTGAACCATGAACACAGCATAACACCGGAGTATATCATAATGCGCACGACAACAGAACCGGCCCGGGAACCGGCGAACGATATCATAGTAGGCACGAGCGGAGTAGTGAGTAATCATATGCATAAAATCATTATCATAAATCCAAAAGATAAGTCAAATAGTCATATTTGAAATCAGAATAATAATTATAACATTCTTTTTCAAAAGTTGTCAAAATTTCATAAGGGAACGTCGCGGGACCCACAGACGGGTGTAGACCCGAACGGGGCCCGCCTAAGAAAAACATACTCATTCTATATCATACAAACTCCTACGAAAATTTCAAAGCAATCCGAGCTTTTCTGGGAAAGTTATGAGCGTTTGAACTTTTGGAATCGCTAAAGAATAAGCTTTAAAACCAAAAATCAGCTTTCATGAAATCTTTACAAATTATGAATTCCAAGGATATAAGGATCAATGTTATGGCATATGAGCACAAGAATACCAAGGAAACACATGCGAATCATAGACAAGCTCGGATTGCGAGAATATAGTTTCCTAGAGGCTCGTATCATAGCCTACTTTAACTAAGGCATGCCAAAAAGAAAGGTTACTTTACATACCTCAAATGCTCCCCAATATGATCCAAACTCAAGCTAAATCCAACCTATGATTCGGGCTGCCCACGATCTATAAACAAGCCATAAAATGCCAAACATTAGCTAAAGACTTTTTGGGTATTACATTCCAATTTCGCCCTTAATTCTACAGAAATTTGGGCATTTCCCACGTAAATAGGCTACCCGAAATTTAACTCAGCCAAATCAATCAACAACAACAACAACAACCAACCTAGCAACATTAAAAACCAATCCGGAAGGCAATACAACAATAATAGCTCTCTTTT
>NW_026722323.1:0-6876 GCF_029784015.1 Lycium ferocissimum | reverse complement strand
GTCCATGCATCAAGTTATTAAGGCTCATGAAGGAGGGGCGTGTTTGGCTTGGGAGCCTTCAATTGAAGACTCCAGTAATTGTTATATCCCGTATTTTGAACAACGGGACAACATGAGTGAATTACTTGATGCGTTAGGGACAAGACTATCACTTGGGAGACTTTTGTTTGTTTTAAAGTGTTCGTAGTCAGGTATGAATTTAAATGTCATGAAAAATGTTAAGGAAACATCGGAGTCATATTCCATTTTTAGTAAGTGTGCTATTTTTGGAAGGTTTGAAAATTCAAAAAAAGAAAAAGAAATAAAACCTGAAATTTCCCCTTAAGCGTACAAAGGATAGACTAATGAGGGGTACAATGAGCATGTAGGTCTGGGAAGTACTAACTAAACATGCGATGATTTAATTAAGAACTTCAAAGATATTAGATCAAATAGAGAACGTTGTTAAGGGAATCGAGTGAGTTATATGTTGGATGCAAACTAGAGTATTGAGTTATTGATGCTCCTCAAGGTTATTATAAGAGTTTATAACATCCCCCAGATCTACAATAAGGATTTAACAAGTGCCAAGAAGGTCCCATAAGGATTTGAGATCAAACGAAACGATTTGGAATAATTTTGGCGAAGAAGGATTTACCACCACTTTCCACGGCTCCATAAATGTTCCACGGACCGTGAATGGTTCGTGGAAATCTCACAGCAGAGTGAGCAGAGTCAGCTGGTCGTGAACCACGACCGCTGCCGACCAACAAGGGTTCCACTCGACCGTGAAGTCGTTCGTGGAAGTCCCGGCGACTGAAGATGTTCCAAGTCTTTAAATGTGATCCCACTTCATTTATTTCCATTTCCATTCACGCTAACCCTCCACACCTCTAGAACCTTTCCAAACATTTTATCCACAAGAAAACTAAGGAGATCAAGGATTGATAACAAGATTTTGAGGAGAAGTAACGCTCTGGTGGGAACTCCATTATGTTTGGCTGGGTGTCAAGAAATCTCAACGATAAGAACTCAGGGTTTTGGTGCTAGTGAATCACCACCCAAGCTTGTTCCTCTATTGTTTAAGGTGTTTTAAGATCCTTACATGCTATTTGAAGTATTTCTGTTGAGATTCATGGATTGCAGAAGCACCACAAAACGGGTCATTAAATGGATTAATATTGTCATTAAAGTGAGTAATAGTGAATCGACCGTGGAAATGAATATGCTGATGACATAAATGTGTTATAAAATGACCTATAGAACATGAAATAAGTATTGGATACCAAAGAATACGACGATGGATTTTTAGTCATAATCATGGAAATTGAGTTTAATTATGAAACGCGAATCATACGAATGAATGACGATTGTTGTTGGCAATATTGTGATGATTATTATGAATGTTGGGAGTTGATATGAAATATGAAGAAAGTAGTATAAACAAAGGAGATGCTGCCCAAATTTCTATAGCTTAGAGAACATGTTTTCCCGATTATATGCTAATGTCGATACGAATTCCATCAAGGTATACGAGTGCATTTAAGAGCAAGTTTAATAGAATAGTAAAGTTTCGTTAAAGGTATGTGGGGCTAGTCCTTCTTTTCCAAGGCATGAGTCATATGACATGAATTTTCCTCCTTTACTATGAATGTTCCTATCTCTAAGAAGGTAAAGATCCTCATTCATGAATAGCCATACCTAGATAAGCATACGATGACCATGCATAGTAAGCTAAAGTCTAGAAATACTATAGCCTTTGACATGATGCTCCTAAGAAGCTAATGATGCTATATATATGCAATCAAATGGTATTGATCATGATGTCCACTCACCTTATGCTTGTTCCTTCAAGGTGAGCCAAAAATACGTAAGAAAGCGAACCACATCGGGGGTCCACGACCTTACGTCACCCCGATCATATGAATAGCTAAGAGTCTCTATGCATGTAATATAATAAGTATATGATGATAAGCATACTATGACGAGTTATGATACGTATGTTATGAAAGACATATATCGATAAGTATGTTATGAAAAAGATAATTTTGACGGGTACGTTATGACATACATGATGTAATGAATGTATAACGATATCACACCGCGCCTATATGGTCAAAAGTGTACCACCGCCAAAGTCAGCGCTTATACACCCCGACCAACCAAGACGGGCATAAGTGTGCCGCCACCTAGCGGGTCAGCAGATCATCTCCTCGGACGCAAGAGGTCCGGACGCGGGCTAACACTATTGATTATTCCACCGCACCTATACGGCCCGGCGCTATACATGACGTGTATATGAGATACGATGATGAGCACGGAAGTAGTCAAAGACGCATGATCATCCTTATGATTCAACAACATACTGTCTGTTTTATGCCTCCCCTCGCTACTAATGTTTCATTATTGTTTATACTTGGCCTTTTCAGTACGATATTCACCGACGTCCTTTCTTCGAATGACACATGTTCATGCCCATGTAGACAAAGAGGTGATCGAGATCCATAGGGAGCTAGCCGATTTGAGAGCACCCATCTTTCTATGCTACGGAGACTATTCTTTTGGTACATATGTTTGTATATTCTAATTTGGGCACGACGGGGTCTGTCCCGTCCGTATGTCTGGTATTCCCGATGAGGCTCGTAGACACGGCGTGGGTAGTGGGTCCCATGGCTTTTATGTATATGCATGTATATAATATTTTGGATAGTCATGGCTTATGTTTATAAAAAGCTAATGTATTTCGGGAAATATCTACATGTATACACTACGAGTACATAGTAAGCGAATGATAGTAGTAGCGTTTAAAAGTGTGTGGTGTCTTGTTAGCTCCCCGTATACTCGTCATGCCCGTAGTTTCGGTCGTGACAGCACCATGTACGGCCACCTCAGTGGGCCATGGCCAGATGGATGGTGAATGTAATATTTAAAAGATGACTTAGTCATCTTGTTCAATACATTCATCTTCTAGAAAAAATCAAGAAAACTCAAAAGAGAAAAAGCAGGTGGCCTATTTATTCGCCATATCCTAGAAATTCAAGACAATTTTAAGCCATCAAAAATAAATTCTTCAAGCAAACTTGCTAATTCAAGTGTGCTCATTAACGTGGAAGTGTTGGGAGCGTAGATTGTCGTTTATCCGTCTTTAGGCAAGTTGAGAAGTTGAAGAAGAAAGGTGAGTTCTAATCTTGTTTTATGTGTTACGAATGGTTTATACGTGTTAGCATGCTGTGGAAGGAATTCATGATAGAAATCGTTGGAGTTGAAGTCGTGTGTGGTGTTTCGCAGCCGTGCATATGTATGTTGTGTCGGGAAGCAATGTATTAATTCTAATTAGCAAGTTTTGATTATTGTAGAAAGAAGAAAAGAATGAAAAATCATCTTTAAAGTGCTGGTAAAGTGTGTCAGCTCGCATGGTCCCCTTGCGTAGTCGGTGGATGAACAAATCGTCGTTAGTATTATCGTTGTCGCCGTTATGGATTTTAAGGAGAAAATGCAAGTTTAATGACTCAAAATAATGTTATGTTAGTGGACGATTTGGAAATTTATGCGAATTTTTATGTGATTTTTGTATTTATGAGGATTGCATTGTTAATGTGATTATTAGTGTAATTCATGAATTTGGAAGGAAGGAATGTGGATCATGTTGTTTTCGTATTTGGAGACAAATTCAAAGTGAGTTGGAGCCTTATTTGCAAGGTTGGTTGGAAAATTGTATGAATTGTTTAAAACGTTCTGAATATTGTTCTGATGGTTTTGGATTAGTAACGAATGTATAAAACGCTTAGATATTAGATTGAACGTAAGTAGCTGTGTGACTATATTATGAGTGTTGTTGAATGTTGTCGAATATTAATAATGTTGTCAAGTTATGTAGAAAGAACTATTAATGTTGGAATGCATTGTGAATTGATTATTGATATTGTAGTTTGGTTGTTGGTTTGGTTGTTGTTGAAATTAGCCGAGTTGAAATCTCAAGCCGTTGGTGTATTTATAGGGAAATGCCGTCACCTCGTAGAATTTAATGTTCGTTTGGAATTGAATGCCTAAAGGCTTATGGCTAATGTTTGGTATATTGGCGTTATGTAGATCTCGAGTCTGAGAGTTGAGGCTTGACTTAGCTTGCGAGCGATTTCGACGAGGTATGTAAGGTGTCACTTTCTTCTTTGGCATGTCTTAGTGCTACTAGGCTATGACCCGAGCTGTGGTACTTCCGCTTTAGATCCGAGCTTAGAAACGAAGCCTTATCCATTCTTAAAGGCTTACTCTTTAATGTAACCAAACTAAGGTTCTTATGTTTTCAAAAGATTGAATTTCAAAAGTCTTATAAAGAATTTCACAGAAAAGGTTCCAACTCAAACGCTCGTAACTTTGTATTTGGAGCCCTGATCACCTCAAAAACATAATAGGTAACTTCATAAGACATAACATTCCCCAACTCTCGTAGCCGGCTCGGATGGGGTCGGCACCCGTCCGTGGGGGCCCGCGGCTTTTCATGCTTATCTTTAACGTATCTTCGGGAAAATTTAATACTACTTTCACTTTGACCCCGCATATGGATTTCTTACTTATTTAATGAGTTATGATTATGATTTTATGATACGGTTACTCACGACCGCGCTTGTGCCCATGGTTGCTACCTCGTTCACTGCCTTGATCCCGGCTGTTATATTTCGTGCGATTGTGATATATTTCTGTGATTACTGCAGAGTTACGGTTCGCCGAGCTCCTCGCTAGAGGTCGGGTTTCATTTATATTCGGGGTGTACGCTGTATGGTGTTATGGTTGGCTATGATGTGTAGCGGGATATGTTCTGTTACTAGATACGAAACTTTCTGTGTGGATGAAGCCATGGCGGTCATTGGACAAAGCAAGCATCATCGTTCTAAGAGCCTATGCATGATTTATACTTTAACTAAATATTTTGACATTTTGCATAGCATATCTATTTTCTGTACTTTGTCATTATGGTTCTGTATTGCCTTTTACATACCCGCACATATTTCGCATCGAATCCCCGATGTGATTCTTCGAGTTAACAAAGAACCAATCGACCAGATCTTGTTCTTTGAAGCGATTTGATGCGTATCTCAAGAAACGAACGTATCTCAAGTTATAGGCGTTGGATTAAAGTGATTCAAAAACTATGTGAAAGATGACAATCTGAACTATAAAAATAACTATTGAATCGTTTAAATCAAGTAAGTATCGAGGGTAGAACGATGGAAAGAAAATTAAGGTTCGGGTATGAACTAGAACGAATCAGAATCAAGAAAAGCGTTCTCGAATGATCAAGAACAAATAAAGTTCCTAAGTCACCACTTGAAATCAAATTACGTGATAAAGAAACACCACACGCTATTAAAAACAAGATAAAGACTATCACCACCTTGCTTGGAACCAAAAACAAGGATAAAGAACAAGAAATAGAGAAAATAACTCTATTGCAAAATTTAGGTTTATGCTAAAACGTGAATAGTATATTTACAAGTCATGAGAACCCTTTATATAGGCCTAGGGTCTCGTCTTTATGACTACAAATTCCTATTCTACTCTAGAAAGGAAATAACTAAAAACAAGGAAAGTAAAATCCCTATTCTACAAAGAAAAGAATAAAGAAAACTCAACTTTACCAGATCTAGGATAAAAGTCCTACTAATGATAGAAAATTAAATCCTACTAAAATATAAATCAAGAAACAAGAAACCTATATAGAAAAGGATTCAAGAAACAAGAATGGGAAATAATCTTTCAAACTCTGAGCTTCTTGACTTTTTTCTTTTTTCTTGAATTTCAATCTTGTGTTTCTTGATTTTCTTGAATTTCTTGATCTTCTTCATCTTTCATCATTCTCCCTTGTTGAGAAAAGACTCGTCTCCGAGTCTAAAGGTTCCATAAATGGTGAAAGATTAGCAAACAAAAAAAAATTTGGAACAACCCATACTCACCGTGCTTTAAGTTGCATTTTTCTAGCTTGTCATAGTAGCTTCATCATGTTGAAAGAAAGCTTTACATATGGCCGAACTAAATCCCACTTTCTTAGTAGTAACCTTTTTCCATGATTTCTCAAACATATAATCTTAAACTGATCTTCAATGTTTATTTTTTTTTAAGATTCCAAAGTATATGAATTGACGCCTTATGAGATTTATGACCCTATTCTATGTTTTCTCTCGACGCTTACTGATAGTCTTTACCTTATAATAATTGTTCCTTCAAGAGACAAAGCGGCTCATGACGTATTCTATAATATAATTCCAGGTTGCTGACCTGATGGCCACTCCGGCGTAGACATAACTTTCTGGCTCTCATGCACGTCGCTTATATGATATACGCATATATATATATATATATATATATATATATATATCTATTGAATATGTGAAAAGTATGAAGAGCGTTATATACGCGTAACCACCTCGATCGGGTATATAATATGACATGATATCATCCCGACGCGAGATGCCCTGACGCGGACATATGTTGTTACAATGGATCGGAGCCGACGCCTTTATTAATATGATATGTTCTATTTTCTATATATATGAACAAGAAATGTTTTTCAAAAGAAAGTTAGCATGCATGGCAATCCGCCCTAAGAGGCACCCATGTACAAAAGGCTGTTCTTTATCTCACGATATGCTCTATCTTTCCATTCAGTCATACTTACATCCTTACTTATGTTACTATTCATGCCCGACATACTGCAGACATTATTTGTACCGACGTTCCCTTTTTGTGGACGCCGGCACCCCAGACCGGAGCCGGGACGATTTGGGTGGGACCCCCCCTCGGGGGGGCCCCCCCCCGCTCCATTGATCCGGTTCCCAACCCCTTTTGGGCTATTTAAAAGACATATACGGGTAGGGGCTTTGCCCCCTATTTCTGCGCTTGTAC
>NW_026722322.1:0-7713 GCF_029784015.1 Lycium ferocissimum | reverse complement strand
TATCGCCCCGGGGACTCGCGAACCAAGGGCCTTTTTTCCATACTTATTTGATTTTCCCCTCTTTTTAATAAAAAACCCTTCAAGGATGTTATTAAATAACCCGCCGACACCGAGAAAAAGAGGCCTCACTCCAACGTTCTTCACATCTCCCTTGACTATAAATACTTTCTCACGGATTAGGATAAGGGATAGGAGGGCGAGTACTTCATGGAAATTTGAATAGCTGTTCGTCATTGAGGTAGGTTACGTTTTATTTGAGTTAGACTTTGAGGTAGGTTACGTTTTATTTGAGTAAGTCGCATATACGTACAAAATTGTCGAGAAAATGCATGATTAGGTCTTCGGACGCGGAGTTCGTATGAATAAGTCATAATTTAATGAAAGTTGTGTACAACTAGTAATTAGAACAGTAACGAGTATATAAATGTATACTAAGTCCTAAGGTGTGTTGATGCCTATATGTTCCTAATAGGTAGTGATTTCTTGTCGTTGTTGAAGAGGGCTATCCCGTAGGCTAGCGTAATTACCCAAGGTATATTTAATTTCCCCATTGATTGTCGAGTAAATTGCAATATTCATATGACTATTCATTCTTGTCAACATAAAAAGGGTTGCATTGGGTGAGTTGAAGCGAAGGCATAATAGAGTTACGCCCGTCAAGGGCATATTTCATGTCATTAATCTTATTCATTATCATCGTTGCATATGTATTTTCTTGTGGTTATGGAATAATGCATGAAGCAAAAGATATGAGTAAGTATCAGTTGTGCTATTCGATTTTATGGCCGAGTTGGGTTGAATATGAGGTGCTATTTGAGAGCCGATCATTGGAAGTGATGTGAAATAGTTATATATATACATATATGAACAGGCACATTTGATCGGGGCTGAGGATGTGGCCTAGTTGTGAGTTTGGATCCGAAGAGTGAATCCAGAATGAGGGTACATGGACACCATGGGTCCCTGCAGGTCATGACTACTAGGCAATAACACCAGTTAGCATATATGTACAGTGTGTGGTTGATCATTGCATCGCATTTTATACCTTCATATCCTCATATTTACTTGTTGTTATTACATCACATCTACATTGTACATCTCCTATAATTGTGTTGTACAGTCCGAGGGGTTCTGATCATTCATGAAGGTGTTGGCGTAAAAGCAAATTATTAAGTTTCAGAGTTTTGCATTTTAGTCGATGGATTTAGAGAGTTCTAGTGTGTGGTCGAAGTGTGATGAGTATTTTCAGTTGATGCATTATATCTTAGCGAGTGAATCGAATAGAAAGCTCTAAGGCTAATAATTAGGAAGTAGACATTAGTGTAATTAAGAAGATAAGAATTAATTAATTGGGCCAAAAGGAAATACGAATTAGGACTACACTTAACTCGTCAGATGACTGGTAACAGGGTGGGAATAAGGGAACTGGAAGAATTAAGAGTCAGATAGGTGAGTTCGTATCAGTGTAACTATCTATATTGGGAGTGTTGAGGGCGTACATGGACCTATCTGTTTATATTGCTGATTTTATATTGTGTTGCGTGAACTAATCTTAGTCTTCCTATGATGCTTACCAGTACGTATGGTGCACTGATACTACCCGTGCTACATCCTTTTTGGGTGTAGATGTGTTGCAGGTTATTACTTGAAGTCTCTCTCTCTTAGTGGATTGCCGGACATCTTCCTACACCCTTGCTCCTCTCATTTCAGGCAGAGGATGTGTCGTTTATTTTTGTTTTATCCTTGTGTAATAGGAGATCTTGTACCTGTCTAGACTAGGTCCCGGGAATTTCATTTTTCTTGTATCAATAACAGAGTCATTATGAGTATTTAATTCAATTTGTGATCATTAAGTATTTTGTTCTTAATAAAACTGTTACATATTGGGGTGAGTGGTAAGGGTTCGCCTACTAGGTAGTAATACGCTAGGTGCTCTCACGGCCCGTAAGTTGGGTCGTGACATTCTCATTTCATATGTATGCTTATATTAAATTACGACTTGGTAATGTTGATGATACATGAGAAAATGGAGCACTTGATGACATAAGACTTAGTGCAAAGTGCATTTGTTTATGTTATATCCCGTATTTTGGTACATTGGGATAATCCGAGTTAGTCATGATAAGTTAAGGACAAGGTTGTAATTTCTTCCGATTTTGTTAAAAGTGCATAAGTTGCATATTCATCTTTTCATTGTGGAGTGTTAAGGGTAAAATTGGAATAAGAAAAGGGGGTCAAAAGTGAATTATGGAAAGTTAAGCATTTCATGAGAATTTGGGGCTAGAAGTGAAATTTTGAAACTTAATATTTCATGAAAATGGCCATATGTGGCCATGTGTGGGATGTGGGGCCATAGCCCGCATGTGTTAATTATATAAGTGGCAAAAGATGACTAATTAAGTCATCTTCATCATTTAGCACCTTAGAGAAAAATCAAGAAGCTTGGAGAAGCCAAGCAAGGGCCATTCGGCCATGAAGAGAGAAAATGGAAGATCAAAAATCTTCATCACAAAAATTATTTTTCCTAGCATTCCTACCAATTGGAAGGTCCTTATTAACATGGGATGATTGTTGAAGCAAGTAGAGTGTTTGTTCTTGAAGTTCTCAAGCCTAGCCGAATGAAGAAGTGAAGTGGAGAAGGGTAAGATTTAATCTTCTTTCATGTGTTGTGAGTGATTTGTACATGTTGTGATATGTGGAAAAGAATGAAATTCATGAAATTATGCGTGTGGAGAGATGTGGCTGTGTGTGTGTGTGTGTGTGGCCGTGTATAAGTGTGTGTGTTGTGTAAGAGTGGTGAAGTAATTGTAGTTAGCATGTTTGTGTGTTGTTGTAATGTGTAAAAATGGATGAAAGTCATGAAATTTATGTATGTGATGTGTGGCGAAAAATGGGCTGATTTGGCATAGACATGTTGAACTAAGTTTGTGTAGTATTTTGGTTGTTGTTGTTATGGATTATGTGGTGAGAATGAAGGTATTGAATGATTCAAGTTGAAGTTGTAATTGTTGTGGATTTGGCCGTGTATATGTGGGATTGGTTAAGAATGAAGGGCTAATTTCATTTGGTATGTTTAGGATGTTGTGTTGTGGATTTTATGTTGTAAAATGAAGGCTTAATGGTTGAAGATTGAAGTTGAAATTGTATGGGCTGTTTTGGAAGCTAATGTGATTGTAATATAGTTTCTTGTATTTATGAGATTGATGTTGTTAAAGTATGGATTGTTAGTATGGTTTATGAATTTGGAAGAAAAGAAATGTGTTGTTGATGTTTTCTTGGACTTGGAAGGTTTAGGTTGCCTTGTGTATTGGATGTATTGAATGGGGATTGGAACATTTTTGTGGATTGTCCGAAGTGTTCTTGAACCTTGTTTGAATGGTTTGGATTAGTACTTGAACGTATGAATATTGATGTTGGTTTGATCGTGTGCGGTTGATTTGAATGAAAATAAAATATCGTCGAATTATATAGAAAAGAGTTACTAATGTTAGAATACGTTTTGAATTCATTATTGATGTTGTTGGAATGGTTGTTGGTATTGTTGTTGAAGATTGGCCGAGTTGAATTCTCGGGGATGTTGAGTTTATAGGGGAAATGCTGCCCAAATTTACGTAAATAAAGTGATGGCTTGGGATTGGATTCTTAAGTGCTTATGGCTAATGTTTGGTACTTAATGACCTTATTGTAGATTTTGAAGCGGCGAGACTCGAGGATTTGGAATTAGTCTAGGAAGCAAATGAGGTATGTAAAGCTTATCCTTCTTTTTTTTGGCATGTCCTAGACGCAAGTAAGTTGTGATATGTTATGAGCCTTGGGGTAATTCTATTAAATAAAATCCGAACATGTTTATGATTCATATTTGCTTTGTGATGTTGGCATCCTTAATATGGTCAAGCTATGATCCGTATGTCTTTGATATGATTGGTTTGAAATCTTGTGTAAACGGTTTGTTCAAAAGGATCTTATGTTTAAAAATGTCCGTAACTTTCATAGACGGAGACCGGATTGCTTTAAAGCTCGTAAACGATTCTTATTTGTTTCTTGATATTCGTATTCTTAATGTAGCCGAATTATGATCCTTATGTCTTTTGTATGACTAAATTTCTAAGGTTATAAGAGTTTTGTTTTCGAAGAGTTTTGTTTTCAAAAGAGTTTTGTTCCTAAACGATTCCGAAACTACGAACGCCGTAACTTTCAAGAAAGGGCTCGGATCGCTTTGATATCTTATAAAATGATTTCATGACGAGTAATGACCTTAATTTTCATAGGCGGGCCCGGATTGGGTTGACGCCGTCCGTGGTCGTGCGACTTTCTATGTTTGGTTCTAACGACCTATTTTTGAAAGAATTTAATATGACTATCTTTCCGACCCCCGAGTATGATTACTTATTTATCGGTTGAGTCTGAAATAAGGATTTTTATGCACATGATTTTGATACGTGACTATGGTTTCTGAAGTTCGGTTTGATATGTTCCCGAGTGATATTCGGACGAAAATCTGATTGACCACTTGTTTTGCTTATAAATAACAATCCGTTTTGATTACTCCTATGAGTCTTTGTGAATGTTTGGCATTGCATATGATTTCCCTACGATTCCTGCTCGTGCATTACGTTATTACCTCTTTCGTAGTCCCAAATATGTTATCGTGCGCACTATTCCGAAGTATGATGTGATTCCGAAGTATGATGTGTTTTCTGAAGTATGATGTGATATGATATATGATGTGATATGGAGTATGATGTGTTCGGAGGTATACAATATTCCGAAGTATGATGTGTTGTGGCGCCCAAATGGAGTGGCGACTACGTTACGTCTACGGTCCCATTACGGACCGTATGTGATATGATATGATATGTGATGATCTGATGATACGATATGATATGTGATATGATATGTGATAATATGACGATATGATTTTATTTACCGAGTCCCTCACTAGAGGGGTTGGGTGTATGTTTATGATTATTATATTATATATGGATCGGGCCGTACGTTCCTCGGCATTATTATATCATATATGGATCGGGCCGTACGTTCCTCGGCATTATTATATTACATATGCATCGGGCCATACGTTCCTCGGCATTATCGTATTATTTATGGATCGGGCCGTACGTTCCCGGCATTCGGTTAATGTCGACTCATATGACGTGTTTGATTTTCCGTATGTATGAAGAGGTAAATGTTTTTCAAAGGAAAGCGAAGCATTTTGGCATTCGATTATCCTATTTGTCTTTTGAACCCCTTATGTATGATTTGTATGTCGAGTACGTAAGTACTTTTGTATTCGGGTTATTATGCTCGCGTTCTTTACACCTCGCGGTTATGACTTCGTTTCCGTACTTCACCTTTTGCATACTCGGTACATATTCGGTAATGACCCTTTCTTCGGGGTTGCGTTTTAAATGCAACGCGGTACCTGATTGAGTAGGTGATGTTAGCGAGAAGATGTTCCGGTTGTATTGGCGAGCTCCATTTCCTCCCTGTCTTTATGAGTCGAGTGCTTTTGTATGGTATGCGAGATGTTGGTAGAGACTTTGCGGGCGTGTCGTGTGTATGATATGTCGGTTTGTAAGCGGCTATGTAAGCCGATGTATTATTATGCATTATGCTACGAACTTCATATGTTTACAGATTTCATACGATGCTAGTTTTATTTGATTTGACAAAGATGAAAGGCATGTTTGTTTTCAAAAAAAAAAAAATTCATTACATACTTATGTCATGTTTAGTGGGCCCAGTATGGTTATGAGTATCAGGAGAGTCAGCGGGTTCGCTCGGCCTTAAGTAAGGGTCGAGTGCCCATCACACCCTGTCTGAAATTAGGGTGTGACAGTTTAATTAGAAGGAAAATGGTGTTATAGACTCTTTATGTTGACTAATATAGTGTGTGTAGTTCATTCCATTGATTTTTATAAATCTTGATATGGCTTATAGTGTTGTGACTTTTATAGTATATTCATTGGCATTGATTGCATTAATTTAACATTTTTATATTCACTCACTCATACATGATGGAAATGGTTTGGAACGATTCATGAAAGACTCTTGGCATGATGCCTTGTGTTTGATATTGATTGATTAATTATGTGATGAACTAATATGAAATTATAGAGGAGTTCATATACACTTTTCTTGTTGACTTAAAGTAATCCCTTAATCATGTTATTGATGAATTGATTCTTGAGTCTTGATATGACTTGTAACACGGTGACTTGTGTTTCACATATTGATTTACTGATTGTTCACATTCCTTATTAATTGTGGAACAGAAATACATTAGGATGAGAAAGATATTATAAATATGAAAAGGCACATTTGACGGGGGGTAGGGACGTGGCCAAAGTTAAAGACATGTGATCCGAGGTAAGATTCTTAAGCGAGGGCACATGAACACCATGGGTCCCCTGCAGGTCATGGCTAATGGGTCAAACATTACCATTTAGTATATGTGTACAGATATGTGACAGGTTTTAGATAATTGTCTAGTGCATTGCATGGCATTGCACATCATTATATTTTACATTGCACATTATTACATTTTATTGTGCATCATTATATGGCTCGTTTAGTTCTGATTTTGATGTGTTTTGTTGAAACGGTTGTGTGGAATAGATATGATTTATGACAGAGTTAAAAATGTAGATTAGTGATGCCATGTGGGGTCGGAACTTGGACTGGTGATTATCCGGTGAGATTATTGAGACTTGATAGACTTGTGGTTTAGAAGCTTCATCTTTGGCTTTGATTTAGTTATGAAAGATTATGTGACCTTGATTTGAGTATTATGTGTCTATCTGTTTATCTTGGTAATTTTATGCTTATATGCGTGAACTAATCTTAGTCGGCTTATGATATTGTCACACCCTAATTTCCGATAGGGCATGATGGGCACCCGACCCTTACCTAGGGTCGAGCGAACCCGATGACTTTCGTAATACTCATAATCATCTTTTGCACTTAAAACATGACAAGCACATAATGAAAATTTTTCGGAAAACAAACATGCTTTTCATCTTTTTCAAATCAAATTAAGTCTGCCATCGTATGAAATCTGTAATGTAATGCACAACAATACATCGGATTATATAGCCGCTTTCAAAACAAATCTGACATATCATACACTCGACACTGTTTGCAAAGTCTCTAACATAACTCCGCTATCACAACATAAGCACTACGACTCGGCGGCGCTAGGAGAAAAAGGAGCTCGCCAATCCCCGCCGGAACATCTTCTCACTCATCCGTATATGTCGGCATGAAACGCGAGCCCCCGAAGAAAGGGGGTCAGTATTTAATATGCGAGCATGTAAAGTGGCATACGTAAAAATGATGTCATAGCAAAGTAAGGAGTACGAAAGTGAGCATAATAACGAGAATACCAAAGGGCTTGCGTACGGGAAACACAAATCGTACATCGAGAGGTACGGAAGACAAATACAATAATCGAAT
Source organism: Lycium ferocissimum (assembly GCF_029784015.1). Taxonomy (NCBI): domain Eukaryota; kingdom Viridiplantae; phylum Streptophyta; class Magnoliopsida; order Solanales; family Solanaceae; genus Lycium; species Lycium ferocissimum. Next base: position 258 of record NW_026722322.1, on the reverse strand, counting down.
GCCAAAATGCTTACTCCACCGAAACACAAATCATGCATATCAATAGCATGTATCATATCCGGCCCATGCGGGACCGAGTGAAATAAGCGAATAATCATCATATTCATACCGTAACACATCATAATATCATAACTTATCAATGAGAGCATTAACCCAGTGGTTTCCCCAAAACCCAAAGTGGGGTTGCCTAAACCCTGTGGGGTTTTTAAAAAATGGGGTTTCCTAAACCAATGGGGAAATTTCCTATCATTGGGTTTT
>NW_026722321.1:0-7542 GCF_029784015.1 Lycium ferocissimum | reverse complement strand
TGGGCCCTTACCCAAAGTAGGTTTGCAGGCTTAAAAGGGGTTCTCGCAATCCGAGCATGTTTATGACTCTTATTCGTTTCTTGGAATCGTGTTGATATGATGAAATATTGGCCTTTATGTCTTTGAAATATTTGATCTTCAACTTTTGCATAAAAGTTTGGCTTTTAAAGGTTCGTAACTACGAACGCCGTATCTTTCACGAAAGGCTCGGATTGCCTCGATATGCTCGTAGGTGATTGTATGATGTATGATGAGTATGTTTTTCATAGGCGGGCCCGACTCGGGTCAACACCTGTCCCATGGGCCCGCGACTCTTTTTTTTTTGTAATTCGATGACTTGTGACAAAATATGATATGACTAATATCCCGATTTTTAAGTGGTCATTTTACTTACCATTTGAGTCTATGATAATGATTTTATGCATATGGTTACTCACGACTCCGTTCGTGCGTTACCCGATATATCTTTCGCTTAGGAGTCCGGGCCGGTTACGTTGTCGTGCGCACTTTGTGATACTTTCCGGTGTTATGTTTTGTGTTATAGTTCGTAGGCACCTCGCTAGAGGGCGGGTTCCGCTTATATTTGGTGTTATCTTTGTGTATAGCGTTATCTTTGTGATATAATGTGTGACGAGAGGATACGGAGATTTGAAACTTTAGGTGTTATCTTGTGTTATGGCGCCATCGACGGGCGAGCGACCATATTTTACGAGCACTTATGCATGATTAGTATTTGAAAGTAAACATTTTGATATTTTGGAAATGCGTTTACTTTACGTACTTGTTTCGATTATGACCTGATTTGCATACTACATTTTTACGCTTTGCATACTCGGCTAAAATTTCGTGCTTGACCTAGTTTCTTCGGAAATTTGCGTTTCATACTTAGCCGAATGGGAGCAGGTTCGGTGATCCGCGTGTTTTGGACCTTTCTTACCAACATTTTGAGTGCTCCCGCTTATTAGACACATTTTGGTATATATTCGTTCGTTGCATTTGTATATATTGGTTCGAGGGGGTACGGCGGGGAGCCACATCAATCGTCATATGATTACGTTTGTACATTTTAAGTGTGGACATGTATATGGGTTATGCCCATTACGTACGATTGTGTTTGTATGTTATTTGTTACCGGGCGATCCCGTTCGCATGGTGGCGCCCTCGTCGGCGTGCATTTGTATATGTTTTTTGGGCCGTTGCGCCATTTGATAGCCTTACCCGACTTTTGATATATATTCGGTTGTGTTTGAATTTGTTTGAGGCAGGTTTGATATAATACGAGACGGCGTTTGACATTTGTGTCTGTATAAGCTATCTGTACGTGATTCGGATTAGTGATTGTGTTTGGGTGCCCAGCTCGGGCACTAGTCACGGCCTACGGGGTTGGGTCGTGACACTTTAGTAGAGGAGGTAAAGAAGCGCAAATATGAGGACCCCGTGCTAGTTCATTATAGAGATGTACTTCCTCAGAAACATAAGTCGTCATTTGAGATTCCTGTGGATGGAGTTCTCAGGCATCAAGGCAGATTATGTGTTCCAGATGTTACAGGATTACGTCGACAGGTTTTGGGAGGAGCCTATCATTCTCGTTATTCTGTCCACCTAGGAGCGACAAAGATGTATCATGGTCTTAAATCTGTATATTGGTGGGATGGAATGAAGAACGATATAGCGGAGTTTGTAGCCCAATGTCTCCGGTGCCAACGAGGTTAAGACGGAGCGTGAACGGAAGCATTATTACAAGCTATAGAAATTCCATCTTGGAAATGGGAGGCGATTAACATGGACTTCATTACAGGCTTGCCTCGTTCCCGACGTAAGTATGATTCCATATGGGTGATTGTGGACATACTCACAAAATCAACTCATTTCTTGCCAGTCAGAACTACGTACTCAGCAGAAGATTATGCAAAGTTGTACATCAAAGAGATTGTGCGACTCCATGGTGTTCCAAAATCCATTATTACTGATAGAGGAGCTCAATTTACAGCTAATTTTTGGAGATCCTTCCAAGAGGGTTTGGGAACACAAGTGAAGTTTAGTACAACGCTTTATCCACAGACTGATTGGCAGGCTGAGCGCACTATCCATACCCTTGAGGATATGCTGAGGGCATATGTGCTGGATTTTGGAGGTGGCTGGGATGATCATTTTTCACTCATTGAATTTGCGTATAACAATAGCTACCACTCCAGTATTCAAATGGCCCCATACGAAGCTCTATACAGGAGGAAATGTAGATCATTATTGGATGGTTTGAAGTAGGAGAGAGAAAGTTAGTAGGCCCAGATTTAATCCAGCAGGTAGTGGAAAAGATCAAGCTTATCCAAGATCGGTTGCTAACAGCCCAAAGTCATCAGAAATCCTATACGGACAATCGTCATCGAAACTTGGAATTCAAAGTTAACGATTGGGTATTTTTGAAAGTGTCACCGATGAAAGATGTAATGAGATTTGGCAAGAAGGGAAAGCTTAGCCCCCGGTATATTGGGCCTTACAAGATTGTGCGCAAGGTAGGCCAAGTAGCCTACGAGTTAGATTTGCCTTCAGAGTTAGAATCAGTGTACCCAGTGTTTCATGTATCAATGCTTCGGAAGTGTGTGGGAGACCACTTTCGAAATTGTGCACAGACGATGTCCAAGTTACTAAGAAATTGTCCTATGAAGAAGTACCCATTGCCATTTTCGATAGGAAAGTTCGAAGACTTAGAACCAAGGACGAAGCTTCGGTTTAAGTCCTGTGGAGAAATAATAACAAAGAGAAAATGACTTGGAAAGTAGAGGAAGATATGAAGCTTAGATATCCGTACCTATTTCCACCTCCAGAAGAGTTCCAAATAGAGACACTAGCACATATAGGTATGTAACACTTCTTTGAATGACTTTTTGGTCGGGTGTGGCCAATATAGGTATCGATGTTGTAGCCCTGTGAGGCATTGTATATTTTGGGTTGCTGTGACAGGATGGTAGTGGTACAATTACGGGGGAAACTCTGACAAAATTTTGGTAGAAATCCCTAGGAGCTTAACATTCGAGGACGAATGTTCCTAAGGGGGGAGGAATGTTACACCTCGTAAGTTTGTACATTAGTATTCGCTAGATGTTAGTTGTTCAATCGTGGACATTGGAGTTACCTCCAAAGATATATGAGATCATATGTGCTTAACTTATGACTAGGAGGGGTAATTTTGGCCCAACTTAGAGAAAGGATATCTTTTAGCATATGAGGAGTTTTGGAGAAAAGTAAAGCCTAAAATGAAGTTCAAGAAGTCTAGTTTCCAACGCAACCAACAGTGCATCAATCGGACATCGGGATCAAGCGTTATGATCATTTTAAGACAAGCTGTTAGGGCAGGGATTAACTCTGCGCGAACGCTCCAGGGGGTGGCGCGAACACTCAGAGGAGCCAGGGGACAACTCAGCACGAATGCGCCCCAAGGTGGCGCGAATGCGCTGAGTAAGTTTTAAGTCAGTTTGGACATAATCTGGAACATTATATAAGGGGGCTCACCCCCTCATTTCTGATCCAAAACATTCCCAAAACCACTCTAATTTTCGGGAAAATTCTCCCAAGCTCCACACCTCAAATTTTTACAAGAATCAAGTTTAATCTCCGGATTTAGGTTCCGACGGCGTATAGTTATGAGTATAATATCGTGTTACGGTGAATCTTGGCTAGAAATTCAAGGTGAATATTGAAGATATCACAATTTTAGTGGGAGTAAGGCATGAATCTTCCTTTTTGGTATTGACTTAGGTTTAATTACGGAGATAAAGTTATTAAAAAGTTGTATAACAAATAGGTTAGTTGAAAAATTGGACAAACATCGCGTGGGATGTTTTATGGAGTATTTTGGTATTGGGGATGATGTTATTGGTGTTGTTGTTGTTGTTGTGGCGTTGGTTGTTGAAATGATAATTTCGGGCTAGGGATATAAACAGGGAGATGCTGCCCGAATTTTGGCAGATTCTAAAGGAGTTTGATTTAAAGACTTGAGATAGGAATATGACGATGAGTCTAATGGTAGTATAATTTCTCTTGAATGTAGATTTACAAGTTCGGGAGAATAAGCGTTAAGTCATAGAAGAGTAATCAGGTATGTTAAGGCTAGTCCCTTTCTTTCAAAAGGCATGGTTCCTTCTTGTGTATTCATATAGGTTTCCATAATGTTCTTATCCTCAAAAGTTAGAGATTCATGATTCCAAGGGCTTTTGATGACGCTAAAGATGAGTATGTTTTATGAAGATAATGATAGTGATGATGACTTTATTTCTAGAAGTTCCAACGCTCTGATTTTAATGCTATTATGAGATTAACGAGTTTATTCCATAATTTTCTTGATTCCATTCATTGTTGTCGATCTCAGCTTATCATAATAGTTCCTTCAAGGTGGGATAAAGCGATGATGATTATTCCATAATATAAATCAGAGGTTATCGACCTTACGTCACTCTGATAGAGTTGTAGCTTTTATTTGGGCTCTCATGCATGCTTTATAATTATGTATGTATTTTAATAATACCGTGCCTACATGGCCGGGCAGTATAACACCGCGCCGCCTGGTAAGCGACCGGGCAGACACACGACTGCAATAGGCAGCTTACGCCCCGGACGCGAGCTAATGATGATAACACCGTGCCTAAATGTCCGGGTAGCATAACACCGTACCTATATGGTCGGGCAGTTTACTTCTATGTATTTATAATATTATTTAAAAGAAGTTAAAGTTTGCATACATGACATCCCCCTTAAGAGGCAATCAGATGTACAGGTTACCTCTTTATTTCATGTTGTGTTTCACGTCTCTTATAATGATATTATTCATGCCTTACATGCTCAATACATTATTTGTATTGACGTCCTTTCTTATGGACTGCGTTCATGCCCGCAGGTGGACGGATAGACGAACTTGCCCCTTAAGAGCTTTATCAGCGGTGTGCCAGAAAGGCTCCAGTTGTCCCGAAGCTACAGCTTATTGGTACTCCCCTTTTATGTATATACTTGGGCATGGTGTAGTCCCGCCCCATCCTTATAGATTCTTTTATTTTGTATATATAGAGGCTCATAGGCCGATGCATGTATCTAGATGTTTCGTAGTCTTACCAGTAAATATTGATGTATAATATTTAGACAACCTTGGTGGTTCATGTTCATGGGTATGGTTGCCGATGGTTACATAGTAACATGCCGTTGTATTGTATTGTGATACCAGTTCGTGCAGAGTATGACGCACATGAGCTAGCTATGGCCCATCTAGAAATGATGATAATGTGTATGTTTAGAGGTACTCGGTAGGGTAACTCCGGGTGCCCGTCATGACCCTCTAGTTGGGTCGTGACAGTTATCATCACCCAGTACTTAAGTTGATATTTTCCCTTCGAATATCCCGTCTTGCCTTGTGGGGCCGTTTTTCTAATTTCTAAGGTTGGAATTGACCTAATTGAAATAGTAGCAATAAGGGTATCATTCTTCATGATTTCTAATATAGAATTCGATTATTCTTAGACTACTTTAGTTCTGAGCTTCAGAGGAAGGGCAAGGCAAAAGTGTGACTTGTTGGTGTTGCGGTTCGGCAATCCAGGTAGGTTATGGCTTACCTTTTGTGAGACTTCATAGAGTGAATCACATATTTAGATTATAATGTCGGAGACATCATATGAACCTTCGGGTATGAAGTTGGGATGGATATTGCCTTAGGTTGGGCCCTGATATGTGTTGGGACTAGCCATCCCGTTATGTGTGCTTGATTGCTCCATATTGATAGTTGATGCCATGTGTAGTTGGCAGATATCGAGTTCTGTCTTGTCGTCTTGATTTGGATAGAATTGACATACCCTTGGTTGGTATTTGTACTTGGATATATTATTGGCGTACCCACTGTTGGTACTTGACTTATTGATATATGTTGGCATACCCACTGTTGGTATTATGATATGATACTTGTTGGCATACCCCGTTGTGGTACTTGTGATGTTGAACTTGATCGATTTATATATGCATTGCACGCATTCTCTCATACTCATACATGGCCGATACCCGGTGATGATCCGGTATCGTTGATTGAGTGAAACTGATATTTGATAAACTCTTTTACCTGAGTGATTGTAAAAAGGCCGATGTCCGAAGATCCATTCCGGAATCATTGATTATGTGAAACTGATAAATTGATGAATTCTTTTACTTGAGTGATTGTGAGAAGGCCGATGTTCGAGGTTCAATTCCGAAATCGTTGATTGTGTGAAACTGATATTTGACAGACTCCTTTACTTGAGTGACTGTATGGCCGATGTCCGATGAGCTATTCTGGTATCATTGTTGCATGGCTGATTCCGATGTTATTTCAAAATCGTTGTTAGTGCATCGACTCCGCGGGTCCCCCAGGGTGGTGGCGGTGAGACTCCTCCTATGTGTAATTAGCCAGGGTCCCGTCTGTCTATTGGGCAAAGATCCGGGACGAGTGGCACTTAGACTTCGCGAGTCATGCTGGGTTGTGCTATCAAGACGTCGATATTTGCATCTGGAGTACATGTGTACACCTCATTTGCATGGCATGGCATCGCATTCATACCATTAATGCACTGCATTACATTATGATATGATTGAGATGTTGTGATGATTGGATTGTGATGATTCTGTTGTGATTATTGGATTGTGGTGACTGGATTGGATCGGATAACTCGGACTTGGCATATTTGGGTTTAGATGCTTACATAGGTGATGACGGATACTCGGTTGCGATTATGTTGTCTCATGCTTGGTTGGTTTATTTTCTTATCTGCTTTATTTTCTGAATTGTGTTAACTATGCTTAGTCGGGCGATGATGCCTACCAGTACTGTTTTTTGTACTAACCTGCACTTGCTGTATTCTTTTATGAATGCAGAGTACCAGGTCGGATCTACTTCTCGACCGACGTGGTGATCGATTCTTGACTTCCACTCGAGTTTCCGGGGTGAGCATAGGCGTCCGGCCCGGCCTTGAAGATATCACGACCCAACCCGTGGCGCCGTGACTAGTGCCGGGCCCCAGCACCCAAACATATGCACAAATCCTAATCACAAACGAGATAGCTTCTACGTATACAAATATCGAGGGACGAGCTCAATGCAAACATATGTATATCGAAGGAAAAAGAAACATCCAAGTGGCGCGTGCGACCCAAACATATACGGTCTGCAAGCCGACAAAGGCACTACGGCGAATGGGATCGCCCGGAACATACAACACACAAACACACACGTACAGAAGTAGGCTCAACCCACATATACGTCTACGACACCTCTAAACGAGACCAACGACGAATCATATGACGGACGGGACCCCGCCGTGCCACGAACAAACAAATACATATACCACGGCGGATATGTACCAAAAGGTGGGCTCGGAACAAGGGCACTCCAAGACCGGCCCGATGGGAATCCTAAGCCGGCGGATCACCAAAATACGTACTGCGGGCATGAAAACAGCGACCCCAGAAAGGGGTCCCGAAGTTACAAAATATGTCTTGAGCATGTAAAGCATGGAATATCGTAAATAAAACCAT
>NW_026722320.1:0-7547 GCF_029784015.1 Lycium ferocissimum | reverse complement strand
CTGATTTTGAGGTTATTGTGCATTTGATGTAAATTGTATAATTATGAGAATGACATTGTTAGAGTGAATTATTGGTGCAAATCATGATTCGGAAGTTAGGAATGTGTTGTGGAAGTGTTCTCGGGTTTGGGGACTGTTTTCGGGCAAATTGGAGCCTTTGTTGGATTGTTGGAAATATTGTATGAATTGTTAAAAATGTTCTTGAATGTTGTTGGTATGGGTTTGGGTTGGTATTGGAATGTATGAGCGATAATGTTAGCTTGAATGTAAGCCGTTGAATTGAAATAATGAATGTTGTTGAATGATGTAAAAGAGGGTTATTAATGTTATGTTGCCTCTCGGATTGATTATTGATGTTGCTAGGTTGGTTGTTGTTGTTGTTGATTTGGCCGAGTTAAATTCTCGGGGTTAATGTATTTACGGGGGAAATGCTTGCCCAAATTTGTAGAATTAAGGGCTAATTTGGAATTAAATGCCCAAATGTCTATAGCTAATGTTTGGCATATTATGATCTATTTGTAGACCTTGGGCAGCCCGAGACGTAGGGTGGAATTAGCTTGAGTTTGGATTAGCGTTGAGAGCAATCAAGGTATGTAAAGCGCAACCCTTCCTTCTTTTGGCATGCCTTAGTGGTAAATAGGCTATGATACGAGCCTCGAGGAAACTCTACTCTCGCGATCCGACCATGTCCGTGATTATTATTTGTTTCTTGGTCTTCGTATGCATGATATGATGAAATATTGGCCTATGTCTTTTGTATGACTAAGTTTCAAAAGTTGCATAAAAGTTTAGTTTTTTAAAAGAGTTTTGTTCTTAAATGATTCTGAAAACTACGAAAGTCCGTAACTTTCACAGACAGAACCGGATCGCTTCGATATGCTCATAAATGACTCCATGACGTATGATGACTGTGTTTTCCATAGGCTGGCCTGACTTGGGTCGACACCCGTCCGTGGGTCCCGCGACTTCCCTTTATGTACTTCTGACGACTTTTGCAAGAATATGATATGATTATGAGCCCGATTTCAAGTACGATCAGTTTACTTACCTTTTGAGTTTATGATAATGATCTTATGCACATGATTTTGATACATAACTATGGTTTTTACGGTTCGGGTTAATATGTTCCCGAGTGGAATTCGAAAGAAGATTCGATTTGACTATTGTCTTGGTTTTGGAATTAATAGTTCGCTTCGACTATTTTATTGAGTCTGTAATGACGACTATGTTTTTGATTTCCACAAGCAATGTCATATGATCTTGACACGTACCTACAATTTCTAAAGTGCTACTTGATATGTTCCCGAATGATTTTCGGAAGGAACTTGACTTGACTGTTATTTAGCTTTTAAATGAGATTTCGTTTGATTATGTTGTTGAGTCTGTGATGATGATTTGTGTATATGGTTTCTCACTGTTATATCCCGCATTTTTGTGCAATTGGATAACTCAAGACAATCGCGGAGGACATCAAGCAAGGCCATATTTTCATTTTGTTAAGCATATGAATGGCTTATGAAGAATTTAGAAGCGGAATTATCAAGAAAGGTCAAAGGTACAAAGGGAAAATTCACAATATGACTCGTGGAAACATAAGGAAGACGAAGGGTAAACTTGGAATTCGGAGAACAATTTTTCATGAAGTGTAGAACGAACGAACAAAAAAAAAAAAAAAGTGGGCTTGACCATTTGGGCCATGTTTGGCCGTCCACCTAGAGGTGGGCTTAAGCCCACATGGGAATTAATTTGAGCTAAATAAAAAAGATGACAAGGTCATCTTTTTCATACAATTTTCTAGAAATTTCAAGAATTAAAAGAACAAGAACAAGAAGGAGAAAAACTCTCCAACTTTCGGCCATAGAAAGAAATCCACAAAACCTTGGCAAAAATTTCTTCAAAAATTGTTTTCTACTTATCAAGGGCCCTTAGCAAGTTGGAGTATTCATTGGAACAAGAAAGATTCATATTCTTGCAAGTTGGAAGCTTTAGTCAAGTGAAGAGTTGAAGGAAAAAAGGTAAGAACACATCATCTTTTGCATGTTTTGGATGTTGGAATATGATGTGGTATGTGAAGAAGGATGGAATTTATGAAAATATGAATAAAACTCATGGAAGCATGAAAACATGGTATGTAGCCGTGATGTGTGTATATGTTGTGTGTTGTGTTGTGTTGTGTGGTGTGTTTGTTGTTGTAAAGTGTAGATACTATGAGAATTCATGAAAAATATACTTAAGGGGAGTTGGCCGAATGGTATAGGTTAAGGTAGGTGTGGAGGAATTATGTTTTAACTATTTTATCTAGTGTTAGTTGTTATTGATGTGGATATTATGTTGAGAACGAAAGTCGAATAATTTTGGAGAGGTTGTGGTTGTGGATGCATGATGTTAGCCGTAGGTGTTGTGCTTGTGGTAGCCGTGTATAATTGTTGAAGTGTGGAAGAAAATGAGTTGATTTTATTTAGTGTATTGGTTGTCATGTTGTGGATTCTATGTTGCTAATGAATGCATAATATTCTTGTGAAGTTGTAGGAGTTGGAGACTTATGATTGAAGTACTTAAATTAAGTATTATATTCTTGTATGCATGAAAAATAATGTTGTTAGTATGGTGTTGTTGGCATGTGAATTATAATGTTTTATTGGAGTTGGAAGGTTTTGAAGGAAGTAGTATATTGATTGAGTTGTTATAACGTAACTTGGATGGAATATGGAAATTGTTATTATGGTTGTTGATATTGTGTTGTTAGTTTGGCCGGTTAAATTCCCGGATTTGTGGTTGATGAAATTGGCCAAGTTAGACTTTGGGGTTGGTGTATTTGCGGGGGGAAGTGCTTTACGAAATTTCGCAGACAAGTGTTACCTTAAGATTTGACTTTTGGATGTTCTAATTTAACATTTGGTAAATGTGACCAAATTGTAGATTTTGGTGAAATTGGAGCTCGAGTTCGGAGTAGTGGAGAAGGCGGAAAAGGTATGTAAGGCTTTACCTTCCTTTCTTGGCATGTCCTAGACGTAGTAGGGTTGGACACGAACCTCTCTGGGACCATCCACCTCGAAATCCAAGATTGAAATTACTATTCATTCAATGGAATTGGAACTAGAAATGGTAAAATGTTGGAAGAACTTACTAAACCTCTAGAACTTGCATAAATAAGACCCGATTACCCTAAAATCTTCATAAGTAATACCATGAAGTGTATCATACGTAAATTGTGTACGCCGCCTCATTAGATCCGAGGCGGGCCCATTGGACCCGGATTTTCTTCATTGTCCTATTTATCAAACGAAGAATGTTGTAACCATTTAATGAGAATATCTCTAAGATGATAGTAGCGACGATAATAAAGAAGAGAATATGTGTAAGACGAATAGGATAAGAATGATTCCACGACTAAGAGTTTCGAGTTAAGAATTCAAGATGAGTATGAAAGTGTCCAGCAAGTTTTGATTTCAATTATATTTTATTATGACTCCATTTTCTAAAGACTCTAAAGAGCAGCAAATGTTTTATAAGGTTTATGGTCTCATCCCATGTTTTCTCTTAATATCATTTTTTCCTTGATAGTCTCGCCTTATGAGATTAGTTCCTTCAAGGTGAGGCGGTGATCCCGGTTATTCCATAACGTAATCGGAGGTTACCGACCTTGCGTCACTCCGTAAAGTTAAGTAGCTTTCACTTGGGCTCTCATGCATGCTTTACATTTTTATGTGATATTTTTATGACATCGTGCCGTCCGCGGGGCCGGGCGTACACACCACCGTGCCGGTGGGCATTATACCCCGACCGCGGGAGGCCCGGACGTGTGGCTCATTACACCGTGCCCCACATGGGCGGGCGTTTTTTATATATACTTACGCAGTTTTTTTTAAAGTTAGCATGCATGGCATACGCACAAGGGGGCACTCGGATGACGGAATCACCCCTTTATTTCATGATTTACTTAGAATGGCCACCGCGCCTATACGGGCGGGCGGTGATACATCGTACCTCCTCGGACGACCGATTCTATCGGCATTTATATAATACTCCGTACGGTAAAGTTACTTATACGATATTCCCCGAGTGGTCAAAACGGAGCACGGGTTATATGTTTGTGCCATTTTTTCATGTTGTGTTTTATTTTTATGTCCTCTCGCTCTTACTCCCGTGATATTACTTATGCCTTACATACTCGGTACATTACCGTGCGCGTCCGCTGCTTTGCGGACGCCTTGCGTTTCGCGCGCGGTAAGCGGGTGGACGGACTTGATCTGGAGCTCTCCGGTTTATTGAAGTGCTCCAGTTGATAGAGCTCCGGTCTAGTGGTACTACTTTTGTGTACACATATTCGGGCACGGCGTCCGGCCTTCTTGTTATCTTATGTATTTTGTTGAGGCTCGTAGACGGATATGTTCGATCGGGTGCTTTGTATAATGTTTATTCCTCGTCCGTGTATATTAAGTCGATCGCAGTTTACTAATACATGTTCTTAATAGTGTTGAAAATGGTAATGCCAAGTACGCAAGTAATAAAGATAATTTATGTGGCCCACTAGTAGCAAGAGATTGATAAGAGATACAGGGGTGCTCGGTACAAGTATCGGGTGCCGTCGCGGCCCTAGTTGGGTCGTGACAGAAGTGTGTCGAACGGGCGGTCCTAGGGGTTTGTCTACGAGCCGTGTCCGATGAGTCTGTCTATGGGTGTGTAGCGCGCCACGCTTATGACGGGGGGAGGCTGCGGGGCATTTGGGAAATCGACCTTCTTTTGTATCCTAGATGTGCCGATAGTGCTATGTTGCAGACTCCTATATTTTCTTAATTAAATGTTATGGTTTCAGTAATTGGGTGAAGAGGAGAGAGCTACGGGGACGAGAAAGGCAAGATGGTGGCGGGAACGAGGGGTCGGCAGGGGGCCGCGGCGGAAGTAGAAAGAAGGCGAGTCTCATAATGAGGAGCTCCTTCACGGAGCTTTCATGCCCCCGTGTCCGGGGCGGAGAGGAGTTCCGGCTCCGGCCCCGGCACACGCCGGCTCCGGCCCGGTGCCTCCCGGTCCCCGCCGGCGATCCGGCCGGCGGATTGCGGAGCCATCCAAATATTGACCGATGGCCCGCACGGGCTCCGGCGGCAAGATGCGGACCGGGAGATAGGGCGGTGAGTGCTAGGGCCGTGATTTTGCCTAAACCCACCGGATTTCTATGGCTCGAAGCCGAGAAGACCGCGAGAACTTCATAGATGAGATGTTAAGGACACCGAGAATAACACATGCTTCGGATACGGAGTCGGTGGAATTGGCATCGTACGGGTTGCGGGATGTAGCGGTTTTGTGGTATAACGGTGGATATCCTCTCGAGCAAATGCCCCTCCCCGTGCAGCGAGGGGGAGTTTACGGAGGCGTTTTACCGACATTTCTTACCACGGAGGGTTCGACGACTGCTCGCGATATGTTCTTGAATCTTAAACGGGGGAATATGAGTGTCGGGGAATACGGCCTTCGCTTCAACTCATTGGGGCTAGGTATGCCCCCGGCCATGATGGGCGATATGGGGGATCATGTGCACCCATACGTGAGTGGGTTGGGGCCACGCGTAATTAAGGAGTGTTTGACGACTTCACTCCGGGGGGATGACCATTGCTCGCATCAAGCTCACGCCCGAACACGGAGGAACAACATCGGTCGCGAGTGAGCGTTATTTTGATAGGAGCTCCGGGAAGAGGCCGGATCCTTCGGAGCTAGAAGTGAGGATAGAGGGGGACGAGCGCGGGAGCGGTCCGGTGTTTCGAGCCCCAGAGTGCGACGAGGAAACGGTGTCGGCCGGACGGGCCGCCCCCACCACGCGTGCAACCGGTGGGGGAGAATGCGCACGGGGACGGAAGCCGCACGGGTTCGGATGCTTGTTATGCTTGCGGACAGATGGGGCATAAGATGCGTGACTGTCACGACCCAACCCCGTAGGCCATGACTAGTGCCCGATCTGGGCACCTAAACATATCTATCAAACATTATCTCAAAACATAACGAACGTGACCAGGTATCTGACAGAAGCCGACAAGGCTATAATTCAAATTCAAATAATTTCGAGAGAAATTTCGGCGAGAGTTTCCTTTGTTTTATGGACTAACCAAAAATATCCCCGCACACAAAATAAAAACACCAACAAAGGCCACGCGGGGCCAACAAAATATCATATACATAAGCGGACCGGCCGCCGCGCGTGGGATCGCCCAACACACGGTATACAAAACACAATCATACGGAAGTAGACAACCCACAAAATATGTCCACGGACCTCTAGACGAAAAACGGAATCATATGACGGGGACGGGGCCCCGCCGTACCAAATAGTCCAAATGTACATAAGGATAAACATGACGAGGAAATATATACCAAAATGTACGCTCGGATCAAAGGGAGCAATCCAATATAGCTTGAAAAGTGGCCTACGGCGGAGGATCACCAACGTACGTACCGCGGGCATGAAACGCGGCCCCCGAAGACGGGGGGTCGCACGAAAAGAAGTCTTGGTATGAAGCGTGGGTACGAGAAATCCAAATCACGGAGCAAATAAGGATACGGGAGAATATATCGAATCGGAATAACCAAAAAGTCGGGGATGATAGGACATATATACATGTGCATCAAAATCATGCACAACGCTGGTGAATGTGGTCACCACTCCGACACTGGTGCCACAACACAGCACACTCCAGAAGATTTCAAATCCCGTACAAACCCCAAACATATCATATCACACATAACGTATCGCGACATACCGCGTCAACAACAAATCATATCGTCTGCCATATCACAAAGATAACTCCGTATACGGTAACCGGCCCTGCGCAAGGTCTCGGAAAACGAAACACAACATACTTCCGAATTTAGCATACAGCGCACGATCACAAAACCTACCCGGAACCGATGAACGAAGTCATAATAAGGCACGAGCGGAGTCGTGAGCAAACAATGCAATTTGTATGTCAAAATAGCCTTTCGAAACTTGATTACTTCATAAGTTAATTCATTAACCAAAATAGTCAAATAATTAATTAGTACGGAAGTTTGTTCCACAAAATATTTCAAGGTGGTACGTATGGTTCCAAAACATAGCATAGTATTTCATAAGGTTCAAAACATTATTTCATAAGGAACAATTTCAAAATCGAAGATTCTTTATCGAAATTTATCCAAAAGAGGTCCTGGTAGGACAAATAAGGCACCTGGGGAAATTCGGGCCCACCTCAGGGTCAAGTCGAGGTGGCAATCATAATTTATGAACGTTTAGAGTCTATAAGATCATACATAAGATTTCAAAGTCAGCCGATCACCTTTACATAGGTTTCGGACGTTTGACAGCTTTCTAGTCAAAATGAGTCATTAGGCTTCCATCGAATTGAATGAATAGTAGCCATTTTATAATTCGCTTTCGAGGAGCAAACACCGTTCCGGGTTCCGATATCAACTCAGCATACTAAGACACATGCCAAAGAAAGGAGGGGAGCTTACATACCTTAAAACGTCTTTCGCCCCCAAACTCAAGTCCCCTTTCGCTCGAATGCAAATGGTCAAAG
>NW_026722319.1:0-7815 GCF_029784015.1 Lycium ferocissimum | reverse complement strand
TGGACGGATAGGCGTAGCTAGTAAGGCGCTGCGTGTATGTCAAGGCTAAGCCCTTTTCTTTCTATGGCATGAATCAAATGATGTAATCTTATAAACGCTCCCATAATGTCCTTATTTTCAAAGGTTAGAAGTTATGATTTCAAAGCACGATTTTTCTTCGAAAGTTTATAAATGTTTTCTAAAATATTCATTTTTCTCCAAAAACCAAGTTTTACAATATTAAAGGTCTTAATGACTAAAACGACGACTATGGTTCTATGATGATAATGATGATGCCGTATATGAGAAAAAGTATATGGCGAAGGGGTCACGGATATGTTCTCACTACGAATATGACGATATGAAATGTTAAGCTATTTTTAGATAATGACTAATTTAAAGGTTTCCAAGTATGTGAAATGATAGGTTATGATCCTGTTTTACGTTTTCCCGTGGTGTTATCCTCGATTGACGGCCTCGCCTTATAATTGTTCCTTCAAGGTGAGACAAAGCGCCCATGATTATTCCATAAAGTAATCGGAGGTTACCGACCTTACGTCACTCCGATAAAGTTATAGCTTTTCATTGGGCTCATATGCATGCTTAAGTTGTAATTTTTACCCCGTGCCTATACGGGGCAAATCACCGCGCGGCGGGCAAATTCTTACAGATGATCACACCGTGCCTATATGGCCGGGCAGACACCGCCAAGGCGGGCAGCTATATACACCATGTCTTGGTGACATGGGCAGACACCACTAGTGGGCGGCACGAGATGATTACCCCGGACGCGGGAGGCCCGGACGCGGGCTAATGATACTGCGCGACGCAGCAAAGCCATGGATGTATGTATAAAGGTAAAAGTAAGCATGCATGACTCCGCCTCAAGAGGCACTCAGATGTACAGTGTCACACCCCAATTCCGCTAGGGTGTGATGGGCACCCGACCCCACATCCGGAGCCGAGCGAACCCACAGACTCTTATCACGCACATAAATTTTTTTTTTATTCGAATCAAGATAAAATGCAAAATATAACTTTCAGAAATATTTCTTTCATTGCTTTCAAATTACATAAAAATCCGTAGTCAAACAAAACCAATCACATATGACGTATCGGCTGATGGAGCGCTTGCTGCATCGACAACCAACACCCACGACACTGTCGCAAAGTCTCTAACATCCATCCGTAAAGCATATCATACAAACTCGACTCGGCAACACTCCAGAGCAAGCGCAGCCGCCAACTCCACCGGAACATCTTCTCGTAATGGTCGCTAATCATCTCGGGAGTACCGCGCGGCATGAAACGCAGCCCCGAAGAAAGGGGGTCGTACGGAATATGTACCGAGTATGCAAAGTGTGCAGTACGTAAAACGAAATCATAACCGAAGTCGAGTACAGAAAACCAATGTGATAATCAGAATACCAAGATGCTTCGCTTTCTTTTGTATAACGCTTCTATCTCATGCATGTAGAAAGTAGAACAATTTATATGGGCTGACATTAAACGACTGATCAAAATCCCGACTGTCCAGAAACACATGTCATATCACACACACATACACCGCGGCCAAGAATCCAACGGCGATACCACACATACACAGCTACACATACACACATACCGCGCCAAGATCCAAATGTCATGTCGCACCCCCGCGGTCAAGTATCCAATGGACGATATCACACATACACATGCCGCGGCCAAGAATCCAAATGTCATGTGTCACGTACCCGCGGTCAAGTATCCAAAATGGACGATAGCACACATAAACATGCCGCGGCCAAGAATCCAAATAAAGTCACGTACAAACGGCCAAGTATCCAGCGGACAATATCACACATACACATGCACATACACATATACCAACATCTAAAGACTCAATAGAACAATCATACTCCCTATCGTTTGACAACCAAAACATCGTGAGCACAGTGGTTATTCCCGACCGAATGTTCGTAGCAAATTATTCATAACAGATTGCTCACATCAGGATCCTCATATCAGGTTACATATCCAAATCAAAATACTTTTACCAGAATACTTATATCGGAATATTCATGTCAGAATGCTAATGTCAGAATATTTATATCAAATTACTTTCGTCAGAATGCTTATATCAAAATACTTATATCGGAGTGCTTATTTCAGAATGTTTCTATCGGAGCACTTATATCAAAATACCCGTGGCAGAATACTCGTGTCAAGATGCTTGTATCAAAATACTCATATCAAATTACTCATAACAAATTCCTTAGATCAAATTACATACCCAAACCATATATTCACATCAACGCACTTATATCGGAATACTTATATCAAAATATTCATATTAGAATGATCAAGGCAAAGTACTTGTACCAGAATTTCCAGATACTTATATCAGAGAACACTTACGAGTCATATCAAACTTGAAACGATAGCCAAAGGTTTCCCTTAATTATCATATGGCAATGAGACAAATAGAACGATACAAATGGGTCTCGGGGTTGCGGGCCCACCTCGGGCCAAGTCGAAGCGACGTACACAATTTTACGAACTTTAGATTCTATGAAAGCATATATGAAAGTTTCGTAGCAATCCGAGTTCGTTTGGGAAAATTATGGAAGTTTGAACATTTTTTCCAACAAAAGGGAGAAAGGAAGTTCAATTGTACCGAATTTAATAGTAACCAAAATTAAACTCGTATTTCCGAGAACAATGATCCTCGAGACCGAGATCCAAACCTAGTACATCTAGACATGCCAAAGAAGGAAAGGGTGAGCCTTACATACCTTTTTCCGCTTCTTAAGCTTCTCCAAATTCGAATCCCGTTTTCTCCAAAATCTACAAATGGTCATGTCTACCAATTGTAAGTTATAGCTTCCAAGAGTTCAGCTTAAATTCATGTTTTTCTACCGAAATTTCGGCAGCATTTCCTCTATACATATAGCATCCCCGAGAATTCAACTCGGCTCAAATAGCAACAACCATACCAAACAACAATACCAATAGTCATCAATGATCGATTAAAACGCATTCTAACATAAATTGTCTTCTTTTCCGAATAATGCAACAACTTCCAAACCGACTTTACACTTCCAAGCCAATATCAATATGTTCATATTCTCATACTGTTATATCCCGCACTTTTGTACGTCGGGACATTCCGGACTAGTTGCGGAAAGTTAAGGACAAGAGGCTTTCCGGGATGTGAAGTGAAAGATTTTAACCACGATTTTGTTTTTAAAGCGTAAGTTGCTTGTTATTTTGTTGGAACGGGATATTAAGAAAAACGTGGGGTTGAAAGTGAAATTATGGAGACTAGTGTTTCATGAAATATGGAGCCAAAAGTGAAGAATTGGAGAGTTAATTTTCATGAAATTAAAAGCCATGTGACTTGCACATGACTTGTGGACCATGACACACTTATATTATAAGATGACTTAGCATTATTTAGTCATCTTCCAAGCTCTAGAAAAATGAAGAAACATGGAGAAAAAAAAGGGGCTGTTCGGTTCAAGGGGCTGGCCGAATTTGGCCATATGGAGATTTCACCACAAAAAATTATTTTCTTCCATGTTTTCCACTCTTTGAAGGTGCTAAACAACATGAAGTAGTTGTTGAATCAAGCAAAGTTCTTGTTCTAGCAAATCCTTGCCTTAGCCGAATGAAGAGAGAGGAGGAAGAAGGTGAGTTCTAATCTTATTTTTTTATATGTTATAGATGATTTGTATGTGTTGTGAAGTATGGAAATGAATGAAAAATCATGGAATATTGAAGTTGAGGTTGTGGCCGAAAAATGTATGTGTGGCCGCAAATATGTATATTGTGTAGAATGGAGAGAAATTGAATTCAACATGTTTATGTGTTGTTGTGATGTGTGGAAAATGAAAGAAACTCATGGAGTGTTGCATGTTGCAGTGGCCGAATAGGGGCCGCTTGGTGTGCATGAAATGAGCTAATGTTATTTGGTGTTTTGGTTGTTGTCGTCATGCTTTATATGATGTAAAAATGAAGTTTAATGATCCCAAGTTGAAGCTAAAACCGTGTGGGCTGATTTAAGAATTAATATGGCTTTAATGTGGTTTCTTGAATTTGCATGAATAATGATGTTAAGGTATGGTTTGTTGATGTAGTTTATGAATTCGGAAGGAAAAAAATGTGTTGTTGAGAGCCCTAGTGTAGTTGATGGATTTCGGGTAAGGTGACTTATTGTTGAGTTGTTTTGAATATTGTATGGATCTCTTGGAATGTTCTTAAATCGTATTTGAATGGCCGCGGATTGCTACTTGAACATGTAAGTATTGATGTTAGTTTGAATATATGAAGTTGAATTGAACATTGGAATGTTGTTGAAATATTTGGATAAGAGCTATTGGCATTATGATATATTTTGAATTGAATGGTAATGTTGATGTCATTAGAATGTTTTGTTGGTATTGTGATTGATGAATTGGGCCGAGCCATATTCTCGGGAGGGCGCACTTATAGGGGAAGTGCTGCCGAAATTTCCGTAGAATTTGGCGTGCGGTTGGAATCGGATTCTAAATGCCTTTAGCTAATGTTGGACATTTAACGATGTATTGTAGATCTTGGAAGGTTCACGACGCAAATTTGGATTAGCTTGGAGAGCAAACAAGGTATGCAAGGCTTACTTTTTTTTCATTGGCATGTCTTAGCTCCGCTTAAGCTATGATAAATTACGAGCTTCGAGGTGATTCCATTCTTGAAATCCGAGCAAGTATATGAATCTTATTCATTCCATAATGTCCGCAATTCAATTTAGTTGAACTATGATTCTTATGCCTTTGGTAAGATTGAATTCCAAGTTTATAAAAGAATTTTGTTGGAAATAAAAGTTCTGTAACTACGAGCGTCCATAACTTTCGACTAAGGGCTCGGATCGCGACGAAACTGCTTGTGGAAGATCCTAACACGAATAAGACCCTAACTTTGGTAAGCGGGCCCGGGTTGGTCGATGCATACCCGTGGTCCCCGAGGCCTTCGCGGGGCTGTACAGCTTCGATGACTTTGAAAACCTAACTTGGCTATCGATTTACCTCCCAAGCGTTGACTACTTATTTATTCGTTGAGTCTGTCGTAATAACATATATGATTATGATCCTTATGTTTCCATAATACGCTATGACGTCCGATATGTTTCTGAGTAGCGTCTGAGAGATATTTGACACGTTTCCAAATGTCGTTCTAAGGTAACTAATATGACAAAAATTATGATTTCCTCTAATGATGGTTTATTTTGATTTTCCTATTAAGGCTTCAAAACTGTTTTTTAAGTTGCATATAGTCTCTCACGACTCTGCTCGTGCACATTGTCGACACTTCCTTCGCCGTGTCCCGGGGCCGGTTGTTATCGTGCGCCTATGCTATATTCCGAGTATGATGTGTCCGGTCCGCCGAGCCCTTTTGGCCGGGGACCCGTTATGGTGTTATGATGTGTCCCAGACGCCGAGTCCCCTTGGCCGGTACCGTGGTTATGTTATGACGTGTGGACGGGGATACGGAGATATAAAATCTTCTGGAGTATGATGTGGCGTGGCGCCAACGTCGGGCGGGCGACCACCGTTCTAAGAGCCTATGCATGATTTGCATTTTACTCAGTAAGCATTTTGATATTTTGTTATTTTGATATTTTGATATTGCATTTATTCTTCTGTACTTTTAATCTGATCATGATTCTGTCTATTACGTTTCGCGCTTTGTATACCCGCACATATTCCGCACACGACCCCCCCGTTCTTCTCGGGGTCGCGTTTCATGCCGGCGTGCAGTGGCATGCACACGACTTGGCGGTCCGTCTACTTAGGACACCTGGCTCGTCCGAAGTGCCTTTATTCGTGAGCCCATACTTTTGATACATACATTTCGTTACATGTACATATATTTGTTCTTTCACGGGCACGGCGGGCCCTCGTCCGTCATTTGATTCTCGTTATGACTCTTAGAGGTCCGTAGACATATACGTGTGGGTTATGGGTTGTTACCGTTTTACCGTGTCCGTGTGATCCGTGTTCGTACGCCCTTTATGATAATAGCCTTACCGCTCTCGTTCTTCCCATATCCTCCGCCGGGATGCTGGACCGCGAGTGTTTATGTATATATATGTGTGTGCATGTATTTACGACAGCCATGGGGCGACGTGTCGCTATTCTGTAAGTATAAGATCAGATTATGTTAGTTATAGTCTGATGTTTGGACTTTGTATATGTATATCCGTCACAGTACGCCCGGGTGCCCAATGTGCACTACCACGGCCCACGGCCGGGGTCGTGACACATACTAATTTAAGATCATTCAAACACAAACCAAGAGCATTCCAAGCTATATATTCAATATTCAACAATTACATCAATTTCCATATTCAATCCAAAATTCTCATATATGCAACGAAACCATTCCAACGCATTTTCTACTTACTAATTCATCTCCAACAACAACAATCTACACTTTCTCAAATTCATTATCTTAATATCATAACATCGCATTAATATGACATAATTTCTCTACATTCCATTTTCATGCCAACTTACCCCATACATACTTCATTTACATTGTAATGACCACAATAACACAACTAACATGTTACACAAAATAAATCCATCACTATTCCATCCATTTATAGGCCACGGCCAACATGCAACTTTTCAACTTCACCCCATTTTCATTCAACTTTCATTTCCAACACAACGTCTACTATAACCACAATTAGAATAATACATAAAATCCAACCTACTTCACTTATGCACTAGCACATACACACGGCCACATATGCACACACACCAATACCATGCAAACTTCTATATTTCTATATATTCTACTCATTTACATACACTACAACACAAACCAACCTTCATAACATAAGTAATTAGGATGAATTCTTACCTTTTTCTTCTAACTTCTTCACTCAACCAAAATGCGGAAACGACGAAACGGATGGCCTATCTTCCGAAAACAATTATACCACGTTGTAGAGGACCCTGAATTAGTAGGGATACCACAAGATAATAATTTTTGGGACAAGATTTCAAGGGGCAAAAATTATGGGGCTTGGCCGAATGGCCTTGGAAGTTCTTGCTCTTCATCTTTTTTTTTTTTTGTTCTCTTGAATGATGATTTCTCTAGATTTCCCTTCACTCCCTCATGTATATATATATATATATTTTCCACCATCATGTGAGAGGCACATGCCTCTCTAGAATTTTCTTTAAATTAAAAGGTGACTTAATTGTCATCATTTTTCATCCTTTTTCTTTTTTTTTTGTCACATGGCCAATATGGCCTCTTTGGAACTTTCATGAACCTTAGGTAAAATTCCCATTTTGCCCCTCGACTTTTCTCAATATTACCACTTCGCCCCTAACCTTCCACATTATTTCCATTGGTCATTTTGCAAATTTCCCTTTTTACCATGGCCTTTCCAATTATTTTCATACTACCAATGCTCATAAACGATATCCCTAACAACTCGTACATTAAAATAATTCTTGAAAATGATCTTGCCCTTAACTTACCACAACTTTCTCAAATTATCCGAATGCATGAAATACGGGATATAACATACAGATTACGCGTACATAATATGTTTCTTCACGCCCATTCTCGTTCTTACACCTGCTACGCTTACTATGTTGCTACTCATCGCTATATCTCCTATTATGTTACTATTCATGCCTTACATACTCGCACAATGCTCGCATCGACCCTTTCTTTCTGGGGGCCGCTTTCATGCCGCGTGTACACCCAGCATGATCGTACGCCATTATAGAAGATGTTCCAAGAAAGTTGACAAACTCCATTTGTTCCGGGGGCGCCGAGTCGAGTTGTAGTTTTTTG
>NW_026722318.1:0-14412 GCF_029784015.1 Lycium ferocissimum | reverse complement strand
AAAAAATTTTTTCTCTAAATTAGTCATGAATGCTAAAGCTATCCATTATCTAATATGAGTATGCACTTCAATGAAGGGAGAACGTGAGCCTTGAGGAAGAACGTACAAGCGATAGAATAGTTGCACGGAAAGGTATGTAAGGCTAACCCTTCTTTCATAAGGCATGGTTCTTTGGCCAAATGTTTATCCTTCTATGAGTTCATGATACTCTCCAATGATCCTATCTCTAGAAGCTATTGAGCTTATGATGCTCAAATGATACGATTGTACTAAGTTCCTTAGACGACGAGTAATATTCTAAGGATAGAATGTAATGAATGACGATAGTAAAAAGGCTAAAGATAGAAATGAGCTTATATGTATGTGTGCCCATGAGAGGCTATTGTGAACCCCGAGCTTATATGGCCGGGTAGAATATAATGAATATGTATATATGTATATTTATATATGACGATGCGTGTGTACCACTGCAATTGGGTACGAACAACACTGAGCCTTGGTAGGGCCAGGTATGACACTGAGCCTTGGTAGGGCCAGGTATGAGAAACACCGAACCTTCGTGGTCGGGTATGCTATATAAATGCTATGTATATGGCATCGATATGAGTACGAATATGCTATGTATATGACATCAATATGAGTACGAATATGTTAAGAATATGTAAATGCCAAGTAAAGGCTATGTATATGCAATGTATATGATATGAGCATGAGTGTGAAAGGAAATATGAATGTATGTACACGGATACGCAGTAGAAATGGAACGTCCCTATGGAAAGCAAGTAAGTGTTATGACAATGAAGCTATTATCTCCCATCCTATGTTATTTTATATGTTGACTATTATGCTTTCATATTGATATTGATCATGCTTTACATACTCAGTACATTCTTGTGCGACGTCATTTTTTGTGGACGGCTTGCGTCGTACCCGCGGGGCCGGGGGCAGACGGACTTGATCCATAGCTAGATTTCTCGGGGACTACATAGCGGAGCTCCATTTCATTCGGAGGCTGCAGGCTTTGGTATAGATTCTTTTATGTACATATTTATAGGCACGGCGGGGTCTGTCCGCCACATATGTTATGATATGACGTAACCTTCTTAGAGGCTCGTAGACATGTGTATATGGTTAGATATGTTCGGCCTTGTCGGCCTATATTTTGGGATATTATTTTGATAGCCTTGTCGGCTTATTTACATTTATATGGGCATAGTTGCTAATGATGATATAGATGTGTTGTTGCCCAATGAGGCTATAATGATGATGAATGAAAAGCATGATTTAACTATGTGGCTCACCTAGATGTGATGTATAAGTATGTTAAGAGGTGCCCGGGGGGGATAGCACCGGGTGCCCGGGTGGGATAGCACCGGGTGCCCGTCGCGGCTCTCCGGTTGGGTCGTGACAAATGGGTTCTTCATTCTAGGCTAGTAAATCTTGATTTATTGATTAGGTTAGCTTCATTAAGCATGGAATTGATGATTAGAATATATTATTGTATGATTCCTTCCTAATTAGTGGCTAATTTATGGAATTGGAAGTTAGGGTTCATACGCAAATTTGGGACTTTTGCCTTGAATCCAAATTTAAGTGATTTGTTAGTTCTCCTTGCTTATAATTGATAGGAATTGATTACCTAGAACATCAATTTCATGTTGAGACCTATAGATCCCTTATTTCATCTCTCTTGTTCATAAACCCTATTCCATAGGTTGGGATTGGGTCTTGATATTGCCGTGTTATGGTACTGATGATGATAAGTAAGAGAGTGTATCCTTCTAAGTCTCTGCCGGAGAGCGTAAAAGAAAGATGAGAGTCCGTGATCCGAGGTCATTTACCGGAGCGAACTGAGTGTACATTGCCTAAGGTTTCTTACCGGGAACGAATGAGTGTATGATGCCCGAAGTCTCCTGTCGGGATCGAGAGAGTGCTTGTGATCCGAGGTCATTTTTAGGAGCGAGTGGTACATGAAATTTGCGGGTCCCTCATGGGTTTGTCCTGTCGAGATGTGATGTTGCATTGTCAGAGTACATCTATACAGTGCATATGCATTGGATTCATCCTACATACATTATTGCATTGCATTGTACCTTTCAGTTTTCGGTGATATGGTTGTGATATGATTGTGATGTACTGGTTTGGATTGATTATACTAAGACCTGGCACAGTTGGGCTTAGATGGTATAACACAAGTGATGACTTGTTGTGATATACTGGTTCTGATTGATTAAACTGAGACTTGGCACAGTTTTGTTTAGACGCTATAACATAGGTGATGACTTGTACCGTGGATATGGATTCGTGTTGACTTGTACTTTGTTAGTTTACTTGTTTATCTTGTTTTGTTGTCTTTACATACATTAGCTAGTCTCAGTCGGTCTATGATACTTACCAGTTTATGCGATCTTTGCACTTACTGCATTCTTTTATGAATGCAAAGTACCAGGCGGGGATCTATTTCTACTCCTCGTAGCTGATATTCAAGGATTACTGATTCGAGTCTTTCAGGGTGAGCATGAGGACGTTCGCTGCCCGAAGACTCTTCCTATTATTATGTCTTTATTTCTATTCTGAGACATGATCTTTGAGACTATTTATGTATTATTATTATTTAGACTTGTAGTATTTAATTAGATGCTCTTGTATGGCCAAATCAGATACTCGGGTGGATTTCATTTACTTCTGCACTTATTTATATTATATTGTGAGACTTAAGTTTTTTTAATTTCTTCCGCTACTTTATATTATTTGTGAATGTTGGGTAAGGGTTCGCCTACCGAGGTGGAAAAGGTAGGTGCTCGCACAACTTAGTGAAATTAGGTCATGATAAGTTGGTATCAGAGCCCTAGGTTACCCGGTCTATAGTACAAGAGCGTGTCTGGTAGATTCTCATAGATCGGTACGATAAGCTCCGTACTTTTCTGCGAGAGGCTATAGTACATTTAGTAAACTTCACTTTCTTTCATTCTTTTGTGCTACTTTATTCTAATTGGTATCTGGAACAGTCGAATTGGTATATGAATCTTCTCTCTTCTCTCACAGATGGTGAAGACTCGAGCCACGAAGCACGAGATCAGGTAGGCATTGCGGCACTTGTAGGACGCGGCTTGGTTGTTAGAGGATGCGATCGAGCAAGAGGTCGCGGGGCTGCACCAGCCGAGTGCAGGGCTCCTGCTGTAGGGTAGCAGCGAGTGAGATCTCCATCTCCATAGCATGAGGTTCAACAGGTTCGAGACTAGGCTGTCGGGGATGATATGGCTCCAGCATGGGCACGCCGAGACGACGGAGCGCGGAGTGATGTAGGATGCAGCTCGCGTTCTACTTCATTTGGATGCCCATCAGGCTGCCATTGGTATTACTTCTCCAGGTGGAGGATCACAGACTAGAGGTGGGGCACAGAACTAGAGGTGGGGCATAGAACCCCGAGCAGAGTCAAACCCATGCAGGGCATCCTGCTGCGGCTGTAGCTCCATGGGCGAATGCAGTGCCGGCCTCGGGAGATGACCTTAGATCCATGGTAGGCCTTGTTATTACCTTGACCGATCAGGAGCTGGTAGGGAGATTCAGGAAGATATAGCCGCCGAGATTCGCTGGTACTTCTGGAGAGGATGCCTATGAGTTTATATTGGACATGCACGAGTTGTTTCATAGGATGGGGATTGTTGAGACCCACGAGGTCGATTATGTGTCATACCAGTTTCACGGAGACGCGAAGACCTGGTGGAGAAACTTCATTTCTTGTAGACCAGAGGGTTCTCCTCCACTTACTTGAACACAATTTTATCGGGCCTTCCTTGAGAAGTATGTGCCCCGGGCTTTGAGAGAGGCACGTAGAGATGATTTCCTCCACTTGCAGCAGAGGGGATTGTCCGTTGATGCTTATGTGACTCGCTATTTGCATTTGGCCCGTTATTCAGCACCCCTGATTCCTACTGAGCCCGACAGGATTCGACGATTTGTTGGTGGGCTCTCTACTGCTCTTCAGATCCCATGCCTTCAGCTTGAGGCCATGGGTGCTTCCTTCCAGTCCATTGTTGACAATGCTTCCGTAGTTGAGGTTGCTAAGGCCTGCACATTTGGAAAGGTTAGTGAGAAGAGGCAACGACAGTTTAGGGGTTATAGTAGTTCTAGCTCGAGGGGTGCCGAACAGTCTTCTAGGTAATATCAATCCTATTCTGTCCACCTTATGCAGTCAGCATTGCAAGCTTCCTCTAGTGGGCCATCCAGGCAGAGAGCTTCTAAGAGCTCATATTCTCAACCAGCAGACAGAGTTGTTCCAGCTGGGTCTTCAGTTTCAGTCCATTATACTCCGCCTCCTAAGGCTTGTTTTACGTGTGGAGTGCTTGGTCATTTTACTCGAGATTGTCAACGACCCAGGCAGGGTTATCAGCCCAGAGGACCCCGATAGCTTCAGGTAGCTGAGGTGGTGCTTCTTCGAGAGGCGGCGCTCAGTCAGGCCGCGGTGGTCCACAAATTTCTAGGGGTAGGTCCCAGGACAGTAGAGGTAGGTCCCAGAGTTAGAGAGATGGATTACAGTCTGGTCGTGGTGATGCCCAGTGTTATTCGTTCCTAGGCAGACTTGAGGTGGAGGCCTCAGATACTGTCATTTCAGGTACCGTTTCTGTCCGAATAGAGAAGCGTCTGTATTATTTGATCCTGCATCCACTTATTCGTATGTGTCTGCATATCATACTATTGGTTGAGACTTGAATTGTGATAGCATAGCGGTACTGTTACACCCCGTATCTTTGAAGAGCACCTATCAAATTTGAAACATAAGTACGTTGGGTTAGGGTTAAGTAAAACCACTTTGGAATATAAAGAGCGAGCATTATTAAGTATATTTAATGAGTGAAGGATGTATATAAGGTATATAGGAAGGTTTTATAAGGAAATGAGTGAAAGAAATGAAGTAGTACGACTTTGGAGAAAGGATGGGTAATGTTTTGTGTGAAAATTTTGGTCCAACTTGGGGGACGAATATCTCTTAGCATATGAAGTGTTTTAATGTCACGACTCAAACCGATGAGCCGTGACTAGGGGTCTGACCTCTAGCGACCAAACACCCCTAAACACTTATCTGAAACATACTGAACATCAATAGCCCATAAATGGCACAAACTAATCTCATAAAGAGAAAACATCCGAACTTCGTACAATACATATATATATACACACATAACATGCGGAAGAACGGTCTGTAGCCCGCCTAGGCTGCGATATATATTGTACACAAAGAACATAAGCCGTCAAGGCTACATTACGTTCGACTACTACATACATTTATCTGGACACTCTCTTGGAATAAAGTCAGAGAAAGGACGAGGACGAGGCCCCATCGTACCCATCTATATACATCTCAAAAGAATGGCCTACCAAAATAGACTGCAACTCCGGATCGAATGGAGTGCACTGATCGCTGCTGGATAAGGGTCCTACTAAGCCGGACCACCTCCCCCGTCTCACCGCACTGCGGCGTGAACACCCCTCGAGCAGCGGGAGTCGATGCGGATAATGTACTGAATATGTAAGGCATAAAGACAACATGTATATATGTATAGAAATCATGAATAAAATCTGAACTCATAAGCTGGAATGACTATCTGCATGAATTTGTATGAACTAGTATCTGTCTGCATCTGACTGAATCTGTATGTCGGAAAGTATGGACATGCATATATATATATATATATATATATATATATATATATATATATATATATATCTAGTAGGTACACACCTCATTATCACATCACGGGCCACACCTTCACCCCCTGTCAAGTTTGCCTTTCTTATGTATGTATTCCAACATCATAGGCCACTCATGGACCACTCATAGGCCACACCTTCACCCCCCGTCAAGCGTTCCTTTCACATATAAAACGTAATATCACAGGTCACACCTCCACCCCCTGTCAAGTGCGCCTTTCACTCATACCCCTGAGAACTGGAAGTGATGTGTAATACAAGTAAAACTGAACGACAGGATTCTCAAATAGTAAAATGATAGTTTGCCTCTCGTGGGCCTTACTGAACTCATACTACTAGGATAGGAAATCATAAGATCTCTATATGGGAAAAATACCATAGCTAGGGTACGGGAACATCAAAACTGTATTTCTCTTAGAACTTATAAGAATAGAGTAATATGGAAACTCTCTTACTCGTTTATCGGTTCATATTATAGGATCATGCCAAAAAAAGAAGGAATAACCTTAACATACCTTGACGTATATCAAATCGCCCAACTTCTACTTCTTGAACTTGTAAATCTACAATTAAGGTAACATAAGCCTTAATTAGGCTACTTTCTTTGCTTACTAATCATCCCCAAGCACGTATAAAGCTTAACGAATCATAGATGACCATCTCCTTTATAAGCTTACAATGATAGTGCCTATATATATCCAAATACACGTAAATCTATCCCTAATCATTTCTTTAAAATAGTCTCATGCCACTAACTTACCCTTCATCAATCTATCACTTCCACAAATACCCTTTCTTTACCTAAAATCACTAAAGCTCTTGATAGCAAACTCAAATACAAGGGCAGGAATCATTTACATACGAGAGGGGTCAAGAATCTAAAGAATCATTTTAACTTCAACTCCTGGCTTCCCATTCTTGGAGAAACCCTAGAACCAACCTTCTTCTTCACAAGCTCGGGTTTACGGGGTCCGGGTCTTGTCAAATCTTCACTACTATGCCATAAATGTTGGAAGAGCAAAATATTAAGGTTTTCTGATCTGGGAATGAGAAAAATAGGACATAAAGTTGTGGACCATGTATTTATACTCGGAGAATTAAATGCTTCAGTGGTCTGGTTCGACGAGCGGGTCAACTACCTGTCGACGTGTCGACGTGCTCGTCGGCCTGCGCCTGCAGAACCCTGTCGACGCCGTACAACGGTGGCCCGTCGACAGGTTCGATGACCCGTCGATCTTGACTGGTGTCTGCAGACTTTTCTAATTCGGTTAAGACCGCGTCGATTCGATTCGTTCAACTTCTATCCCTGAAAATCACCAGGAATTCCTGCTGGCACCACTGCACACGGGGTAGGACACTTTCTTTCTCCAAAACTCGGGCTCGAGTCTCCGTTCCCAAGGCATACCTCACTAGAAAATCATAAGTTCTACCACTACGAAAATGAGAGGTGTAACATTCTCTCCCCCTTAGGAACATTCATCCTCAAATGATCGAACAATCCTGGGTTATAAAATTTTTGGCATAGTTTCCCCTGTACTTATATCAATCCTTCATATACGCAACAACCCAAAATAATGCCTCACAGGGACACATACTATAACATACAATACTATGGCCCCACACGACCAATCACGATAACTGAAATGAAATAATACATAAGAAAAGTGATGCCTCCGATCGCACCTCCGTCTTCGCTCGGGAACAAATGCGGGTACTTAATCTTCATCGCTTCTTTCGCTTCCCAAGTCACTTCTTCAATATTCTTATTTCCCCACAAGACTTTAACGGAGGCTACATCCTTGGTTCGCAACCGACGGACCTGCCTATCCAAAAGATAGCCACTGGGACCTCTTCGTATGGTAATTTATCGGTCACTTGGACATCATTCACTGGCACAACTGTTATATCCCGCATTTTCGTACATTGGAACAATCCGGATTAATTATGATAAGTTAAGGACAAAACTATTCCGGGATGCAAAGTCGGGGATTTTTGACCTTCGATTTTATTTTGAGACATAAGCTGTTCATGACTTTGTTGGTATGGAACAATTAGGAAAATTTGGGACCAAAGTGATATATTTGGAAGTTGAAAATCATGCACAAATGAGGCCTTGGCCGTGTGACTATAGGGAATGGCCCACCCATTTTGTGTTCAATTTTTATTGCTCCAACACATGGTGTGGGCCAAGGACACTTGTACACTACTTATATAAGCACAAAAGATGATCAAGTAGTCATCTTTTGCACACTACAACACTTAGAAAAAATCAAGAAAGTTGAAGAACAACAAAAGGCCCTCTCGGCCAAGCACCTTAATTTTCCAACTTCAATTCAAGCCTTGCCAAAATTATTTCTTTGATGCAAAATCACTAATTTGAGGTCCCTAAGTAAGGTGGAAGCGTTGTTCGGGTCATCCAACAAGTCGTTGTGTCAATCGCAAACCCTAGCCTATTTGGGGTGTTGAAGAAGAAAGGTAAGATTTCATTATGTTTTATGTGTTAGAAAGGTTGTATGTATGTTGTAGTATGTTAAAATGGAGGAAATTTATGAAATATGACATGTTGGAGTTGAGGTGGTGTGTGTGGTGTGTAGCCGTGTAGGTGTATGTGTGTTGTGTTGTATGGAAGTAATGAATTGAAGTCTAGTTAGCATGTTGTGATCATTGTAGAGTGAAGAAATGAATGAGAAACATCTATATGGGTATGTGGGTATATGGCCGAATATGGGTCATGTAGTATGGAAAAGAATGAATTAATATCGCTTCTTGTTTAGTTGTTGTCGTTATGAATTCTATGTCGACGATAATAGTTTAATGGCTCAAATTGATATCGTAAGTGTTGTGGGCTGAATTGAAGGCTATTGTACATTTGATGTAATTTGTATAACTATGAGAATGGCATTGTTAGAATGTGAATTGTTGATGCAAATCATGATTTGGAAGTGAGGAATGGGTAAAGGTTGTGTTCTCGGGTTTGGGTTGTTGGGTAAAATGGAGCCATTGTTGGAATGTTTGAAATGTTGTATGAATTGCTTAAAATGTTCTTGAATGTTGTTAGTATGGATCCGGATTGGTATTTGAATATATAAGCGTCGATGTTGGCTTGAACGTAAGTCGTTGAATCAAATATGTTGAAAGTTGTTGAATGATGTAAAAGAGAGTTATTAATGTTATATTGCCTTCCGGATTGGTTATTGATGTTGCTAGGTTGGTTGTTGTTGTTGTTGTTGATTTTGGCCGAGTTAAATTCTCGGGGTGGCCTATTTACAGGGGAAATGCTGCCCAAATTTCTGTAGAATTAAGGGCGAAATTGGAATTAAATGCCCAAAATGCCTATAGCTAATGTTTGGCATATTATGACTTGTTTGTAGACCTTGGAGAGCCCGAGGCGTAGGTTGGATTTAGCTTGAGTTTGGATTATATTGGAGAGCGTTTGAGGTATGTAAAGCGCAACCTTTCCTTCTTTTGGCATGCCTTAGTCGTAAGTAGGCTATGATACGAGCCTCGAGGAAATTCTATTCCTAAAATCCGACCATGTCCGTGATTCTTATTTGTTCTTTAGTCTTCGTATGTTTGATATGATAAAATATTGGCCCATATGTCTTTGTATGATTGATTTTAAAAAGTTGCATAAAAAAATTTGGTTTTTAAAAGAATTTTGTTCCTAAATGATTCCGAAAACTACGAAAGTCCGTAACTTTCACGTACGTAACCGGATCGCTTCGATATGCTCAAAAATGATTCCATGATGTATGAAGATTATGTTTTCCATAGGCGGCCCGCCGGTCGACACCCGTCCGTGGGTCCCACGACTTTTTCTTATGCATTTTCGACGACTTTTGAAAGAATATGATACGATTATGATCCCGATTTCAAGTACGATCATTATCTTACCTTTTGAGATTATGATAATGATCTCACGTATATGATTTGATGAACATAACTATGGTTTTGGAAGTTCGATTAATATGTTCCCGAGTAGTATTCGAAAGAAAATTCGATTTGACTATTGTCTTGGTTTTGAGATAATATAGTTCGCTTAGACTATTTTATTAAGTTTGAAATGACGACTATGTTTTTGATTCCCACAAGTATGTCATATGATCTTGACACGTACCTACAATTTCTAAAATACTACTTGATATGTGCTCGAATGATTCTCGGAAGGAACTTGACTTGACTGTTATTTAGTTTTAAAATGAGATTTCGTTTGACTACGTTGTTGAGTCTGTGATGATGATTTGTGTATGTGGTTTCTCACTACTCTGCTCGTGCGAGCTATTATGATCTCTTTCACTGCGTCCCGGGCCAGGGCATGTATTCGTGCACGATTCTAAAGTATGATTCACCGCGCCCTCACTAGAGGGCGGGGCATGTTATATGATATGATTATGATATGATGATACGGGGAGGTGGCCAGATGGCATATGATGACTTTATTCACCGCGTCCCTCACTAGAGGGCCGAGGCACGTTATATGTATATGATATGATTATTTTATATGATATGATATATGATGGTGTGGTGTGATATATGACCACGTTATATGATATATGTATCGGGCCGTACGATGATTATACTATATAGATCGGGCGTCCCTCGGCACTATTATTATTTTATTCATGGAGGGCCGGGCACGTTATTATATAATATGCTATGTATGAGACATAAATGTTTTTCAAGATAAAGCTTGTATTTTGGGCCTCCCTGGTGACCGTCGTAGGTATGATTTGTATTTCGGATACGTATGATTTATGTTTCAAAGGCAAGTGTTATGATTTTCCGGTTATTATGCTACTTTTCTCGTTCTTCTCGTTTCTGAAGATGATTTTTTACGGTATTCCATGCTTTACATGCTCGCACATATTTCGATCGACCCCCTTTCTTCGGGGGGCGTTTCATGCCCGTGTACGCGCATTTTGGCGATCCGCCGGCTTAGGATTTCCATCATCGTCTGAGTGCCCCCTTTATTCCGGGCCCACATTTTGATATATATTCGTTCGTGGTATATGTATATATTTATTCGTGGGTACGGTGGGGCCCCCGTCCCGTCATATGATTCTCGTTGGTCTACTTAGAGGTCCGTGGACATATGTGGGTTAGGCCTATCCCTGTACATGTGTGTGTGTTTGTATGTTATATGTTCCCCGCGATCCTATTCGCCGTGCGCCCCTTGTCGGCTTGCATATTGTATATGTTTTGGGGCCGATGCGCCATTTGATAGCCTTCTCATATATATATGTTTGTGTTTGAGATGTGCTTGAGACTATTTGAGATACACACGCGAGACAAAGCTATCCGATATTTGTATGCGTATAAGCCATATGTACGTGATTCGGATTAATGAGTGTGTTTGGGTGCCCAGATCGGGCACTAGTCGCGGCCCACGGGGTTGGGTCGTGACGAGTGGTATCGCAGCGCTTGTCCTTGAATGTCTACGCACCGTGTCTAGTAGAGTCTTGTTTATCGGTGTGTTGTGCACCACATCTATAAATGTGGAGGCTACGGACATTTAGGATGTTATCTTTCCTTCGATCTTAGATCGTGCGATAGAGCCGTGTTATCGTGATGACTCTCCCCGACGAATTGTTATGATTTCGGCCGATGCCTCCGAGGAAGGCCACGCTGCCCGAAGGGCAAGTCTACACCGGCGGCGAGACCGGTCGAGGCCCGGTGACTACGCTGCTCGTACCCGCATTGAGCGGATATTGTGCCTCCGACGGCTAGTTCCGCCACGCCGCCGATGCATCGGGGGGATTTGGAGGGCGCCGCGGCCGGCCACGGGGGGGCGGCTCCGGCCGCCGGCTCCCGCGCCGCCGGCACCGTACCTCCCGGCTCCCCGACGGCCCGGGCGGATGATGGGACCTTGCGAGGGCGCTTCGATTTTGACTCGGTTGATAGTAGGACGTGTGTCCGGAGACATGGAGTAGGGGATGATCGCGCGGATAGGCGCGGGGGTCGCAGGGCCCGTGATTTTCTACTTTGTGGCCCGCGAGTTTTCGGGTCAAAGCCCGCAGGACCCTCGCGAGTTCGTCCGACGGATGCGGCAGACCGCGTTTGATTAGTGCTTCTGAGACAGAGTCAGTTGAGTTGGCGTCATACCGGTTGCACGACGTAGCAGCTAATTGGTATGAGTCGTGGATGCTGTCCAGAGGTGAGGGTGCCCTCCGGCCCGTGTACGGGGCGAGTTTACCTGAGCCTTTCCCGCTCTCCTTCCGCCCCTCCGGAGGCGAGGCGAGCCGAGAGTGATTCCCCCGCCGCGGGCGTGCGGGCAGACCGTCCGGGAGTGGCCGCCCCGTAGTTCGATTCGCCGGCCGTGATATGCGCCCACTTATGTAGCCGATATGACCGACCGGACGCACCGGTATACACGGGGGACCGCGCACATGGTTGATAGTTGTTTAGTGACGGCGGCCCGACGGTAGGATATTCCCCGCAGTGCACACGCCTGGGCGGGGGGGCCCGGCCAGGGCCACCAAAGGTTGGGAAGGGGTCCGCCGGGGCCGCAGGGAACTGGGGAACCCCCGGGGCAGGAAAAAGAAAGCGAACCCCCCCCGCCCGGGGCGAGTACACCTCCCCCACCGAAAGAGGCCGCCGAGGCGGTTTTCGGAGCCGGCGAGCTGTGGCTACGAGTTTGCACGGACGGAGGCTCGAGCCGTACGAGGCCGTTTATGCCACAAAGGTCCTCGCGCGCGGCACCATCTAGGAGAATGCCGTCGTGTTGCTGTGCGCTTGTTTTACTTCATGCGCGCGTCAAGGCCATGTTGGAGGAGTGTCCGTACAGAGGTGGTTCGAGTGGGACACCACGCCCCCACCGGTCGGTTGCCGGTTCATCCTCTATCGCAGCTATGCGCCTCCGAAGCAGGTAGGCCGCACCCGTTAGGCCGTGGTAGAGGCCGTGGCGGAGCTCCGCTTTTAGCGGTCCTTCGAACCGCCTATATGCGTTGGTCAATAGACGTGAGCAAGGAGCGTCACTCGTATGCGGCTACAGGTATATGAATCCTTACTAAGATGTATGTTGTTATGTATGTATATTGCTGTGTGGTTGATATTTAATAACCGTAAGCAGAAATTCAAGGACCGATAATCGAGTATTCATACACTAAGGCGATTAAGTCATGTTTATCATTATAGTGAATCTGGAAGTCGAGAACGGAAGGTAATCGTATTCGTAAGTGAAAGGTGATATGCAGGGGATCGAGAAGGGTAAAATGGTAATTGTGTCGTGAGAACGTTTTGAAACTGTTAAGACTTCAATGTATTCCAGATTGTGTGCTGAAGGTCATGCGGTGACCGGAACGCTATCAGACTAATATTAAAGCACCACATTTCATCAGAATTCCGAGGTTAAGCGTGCTGGAGTGAGAGAAATATTGGGATGGGTGACCCCACGGAAGTTTTCTGAAAATTTCGCAAAATTCAGACGAAAAAGGCAATGAGAAGCTAGAATAATCCAAAGGAAATTAGAGTGTGCTAATGGGTTCTAACCTTTAAGTGGTCACGTAGAACGAGGCAAGATTAGACCAAAAGAGGAAGAAGATGTAACACGATTTTGAATCAAAGGAAAGTGAATAAAGTTTGGAAATATTTTGTAAGTGAGACGATAGCGACCGTATGTCTGTGTATGTGTGTAATGTCTCATACCTGGTTTTATTAGTAGATATGTGTATTCCGGCAACCAACGTGGCGGTATAGGGAAGACATTAATTGGACAGAGTGACGAAGCTCAAGTGAGCAACAGTGTATAGATGGCACAAATATTATAAGGAAAGCTAATGTTGTGGTTATTACAAGTTAAGTTTGGGCAGTTCGAAGGCAATGATATGTGGAAAAGGGAAGAAAGTGAGTAGATGGAAGGTCAAGGAATCGGAACGTCAGGATTAAAGTACCGTTTACTTGGAATGGGAAATATAGACTAAGGCAAATGATCAGGTAATAATATAAGCACACCCCTAAAGGGGGGAAGCTGAGGAACAGATGAAAAAGAAGTATCCTCACTTATTTTCAGAGCGTACAGGTAATCCAAATTCTTTACTTGACTATGTTGTTTGATAAATTGTTGATCAATAAATGAATTGTTGTGATAGTTGAAAAGAAAACTCCCCCAAATTGTTGTATGACCCGTAAGGTTAGTTTAACATTCGAGGACGAATGTTCTAAAGGGGGGAAGGATGTTATATCCCGCATTTTCGTACATTGGAACAATCCGGATTAATTATGATAAGTTAAGGACAAAACTATTCCGGGATGCAAAGTCGGGGATTTTTGACCTTCGATTTTATTTTGAGACATAAGTTGTTCATGACTTTGTTGGTATGGAACAATTAGGAAAATTTGGGACTAAAAGTGATATACTTGGAAGTTGAAAATCAGCACAAATGAGGCCTTGGCCGCGGTGACTATAGGGAATGGCCCACCCATTTTGTGTTCAATTTTTATTGCTCCAACACATGGTGTGGGCCAAGGACACTTGTACACTATTTATATAAGCAAAAAAGATGATCAAGTAGTCATCTTTTTGCACACTACAACACTTAGAAAAAAATCAAGAAAGTTGAAGAACAACAAAAGGCCCTCTCGCCAAGCACCTTAATTTTCCAACTTCAATTCTGTGCCTTGCCAAAATTATTTCTTTGATGCAAAATCACTAATTTGAGGTCCCTAAGTAAGGTGGAAGCGTTGTTCGGTCATCCAACAAGT
>NW_026722317.1:0-7694 GCF_029784015.1 Lycium ferocissimum | reverse complement strand
TTTTTTTTCCAAAGGAAGGAGGGAAAGTACTGTCATTTTTTAATAGCCATATTTTGATCACCCAAAAGGGAAGGCCCACCCCTGGTGGCCGGGCCATATGGCCCCTTTTTGTTTTTATTAATAATAATACACTTTCCAAAAATAGCATACTTTCCAAAAATGGAATTTGTCCCCAAATGTTTCCTTAACATTTTCATGCCAATAAAATCATACCCCACTTAAGCCTTTAAAACATACAAAAGTCTCTACTTCATATCTCGGAATGGTCTTGTCCTTAACTTATCGTGGTTGACTCGGATTATCCCGACGTACAAAATACGAGATATAACAATAGCCTTCAATTTAATTCTTTGGCTGGATATGCCCCGACTATGGTGGCCGATATGGGACATCGGGTGCATAGGTTTGTGAGTGGCTTAAGGCCACATTTGTTCAAGGACTGTTTAACGGCTTCGTTGCAAGATGGGATGGATATTTCCCGCATTCAAGCCCATGCCCAAAATCTAGAAGGACAACAACCTTCGCAAAGCCGGATCGTGACGTTGATAGAGGGCCGTGCCGGCCGATCTATGGGCACCAAAGCAGCGATTATAGAGGGGGATCAAGGCAAGACATATTCTAGACACTCGTGCCGCCGGGGCACCTCCCTCCCCGATTTGCAGGTGTAGGAGATTTGATCACTCCTTTTTCGTTCGTGACGCAGCCGAGTTCGAGGGCCTCGTGTTCACGCTTAGGGGGAGATTATAGCCGAGGAGACCCCTCCGGTACCGCGATGCAACCGTTGCGAGATTACACCGGAATGCTGCCGCCGTGTTCGATGCTTGTTATACTTGGTGGTCGAAAAGGCACATGATGAGAGATTGCCCGTCGATGAGCGGTAGTTGGGGTCCCACCCGCCGATCAGCCGACCGATTCTTCTTCGTTGTGCCTCGGGTAGGGCGCATCCCTCGCATTCCGCAGGGCCAAGGTAGAGGCCGAGGGGGAGCATCTACTTCAGGTGCTACTCAGCCCCGCATGTGTGCTTTACCTGGACGACAGGATCTTGAGTCCTCCCCGAATGTGGTTACAGGTACATTGTCCGTATTTTCCCATGATGTGTATGCATTGATAGATCCGAGTTTCACGTTATCTTATATTACTCCATATGTTGCTAATCGTGTTGCGGTGAAACCCAAGCCAATTAAACCTGAGGTATCTACTCCCCTGGTGATCCCGTGATAGCTAGACAAGTATACAAAGATCGTATGATTGTAATACGTGACCGCCAAACTGAAGCGATCTAGTCGAGCTTGAAATGTTAGATTTCGATGTGATTATGGGTATGAATTGGTTGGCCTCATGTTATGCTAATGTTGATTGCCGAATGAAAGGGTTCATTTCACCTCCTAGAGAGCCCGTGCTTCGAATGGAAAGGTAATACGACATCTCCAAGACATAGGTTTATTTCCTACCTTAAGGCAAAGAAGATGATAGCTAAGGGCTATATTTATCACTTAGTCCGAGTTCATGACACCGAAGCAAAGTCATCAGTTTTTCAATCCGTTCTGATAGTGAATGAGTTTCCGAATGTATTCCCAGATGAACTTCCAGGCCTTCCTCCAGAAAGAGAAATCGATTTTGCTATTGATGTGTTGCCGGATACCAAGCCTATTTCTATTCCTCTTTATCTAATGGCTCCGTTACTGAAAGAGTTAAAGGCACAATGAAAATTTACTCGAGAAGTGGGGTTTATTAGACCCGCTCATCACCGTGGGGAGCACCTATCCCGTTTGTGAGAAAGAAAGATGGCTCTTTATGAACGTGTATCGATTACCTATAGCTGAATAACGTGACGATAAAAAACAAATATCCTCTTCGAAGAATTAATGAACTATTTGACTAATTACAGGGCGCCAAGTGGTTTTCTAAAATAGACTTGAGGTCGGGTTATCATCAAGTGAGGGTTAGAGAAGGAGATATTCCCAAGACAACTTTTCGTAACGAGATACGGCCATTATGAATTCCTTTGATGTCGTTGGGTTAACTAATGCTCCGGCGTATTCATGAATCCGATGAATAATGTGTTCGTGCCTCTCTTGATCTATTCATAATAGTATTCATCGATGATATCCCGGTGTACTCTCGTCAAATCGTAACATACGCATCATTTACGTATTGTTCTTGGAATTCTTCTGACTCGGGAGTTGTATGCAAAATTTTCAAAGTGCGAGTATTGGTTGAATTCGTGACATTTCGGGTCATGTTATTTCGTATGATGGCATTAGAGTTGACACTCGTAAAAATCAAGCGGTGAAGACTTGGCCAAGGCCTACGGCGCCTGCGTAAGTTCGTAGTTTTCTAGATCGTTAAAAGTTACTATAGAAGGTTTGTAGGCTTTTCATCTATTTCAAATCGATGCAGCGCCCAACCTTAAGTCAGCAAATTTTAGTGGAATGATCTTTGTGAGCGTAGCTTCCAAGAGTTGAAGAATAAAGTTGACCTCAACCTCCAAATTCCGACACTCCTAGAAGGGCTAGATGGCTATGTTGTGTACTGTGATGCTTCGGCGTGGGGTTAGATGTATTGACGCAAAGACAAAGAAAGTTATTGCTTATGCTTCGAGACACGTCGAAACATGAAAAGAACTACCCAACTCATGATCTTGAATTGGCTGCCGTTATTCATGCATTAAAAATGCGGAGACATTACTTGTAGGTGTGCACGTTGATATCTATACAAATCACAAGAAATCTTCAAAAGATATTTTCAAATGGGGAGTTGAATCATGCAACAGGCTGTGTGGTTAGAATTATTGAAAGATTATGATGTGAATATTTTATACCACCCCGGAAAGCAAATGTAGTAGCGGATGCGCCTTAGCCACCAATCAATGGGCAAATATGTGAAGTTCCTTCTGGAAAGAAAGAATCGATTCATGAGCTCCACCAACTAGCTAATCTCAGTAAGTTTAATTGATTCAACTGGTGCAGGAGTTAGTGTTAATAATCCTGCGCTCTTCGTCCTTGAATATGGAAGTGAAAGAGCGGGTGATGAAGATCTCGCTGAGCCATTATAGAGACAAAGTTCATGAAAGAGAGAAGTCTCCATTTGAAACCTCTATGTAGGGGAGTTCTTAGACATACCGAGGCAAAGCACATGTGTTTCGAATGTCATAATCAATTGCCGTCGAATTCTAGAAGCTCATTATTCTTGGTATTCTATTCATGCAAAAGGAGGACGAAGATGTATCATAATCTCAAATTGATATATTGGTGGGATTGCATGAAAGGAGATATAGCAGAATTTGTAGCTCAATATCCAAATTTCCAACAAGTAAAGATCGAACATCAAAAGCCAGGAGGATTATTGCAAGCAATGGAAATTCCTACTTGGAAATGAAAAGTGATCAACATGGATTTTATTGTAGGATTACCTGCCCTTTAGGCAAGTATGATTATATATGGGTGATTGTTTATAGATTGACAAAAGCAAACTATTTCCTTCCCCGTCGTGAATCCACATACTCGCTAAAGATTATGCAAGATTGTATCTTAAGGAGATCGTGCGACTTCCATGGTATTCCAATATCATCATTACGTACAGAGGAGCGAATTTACAACCAAGTTCTGAAAATCTTTTCAAGAAGGTCTAGGTACTCAAGTAAAGCTTAGCACGGCATTTCATCCGCAAACTGATGGACAAGCTGAACGTACTATTCAGACTTTGGAGGATATACTAAGGGCATGTATTCTAGATTCTGGTGGTAGTTGGGACGACCACTTACCCCTAATCGAGTTTGCATACAACAATAGCTACCATTCCAGTATCCAAATGGCTCCGTATGAAGCTTTATATAGAAGAAAGTGCAGATCTCCAATTGGATGGTTTGAAGTCAGAGAAGTGCAATTAATAGGCTCTGAGTTGATTCAACAAGTAGTGGAAAAAGTCAAGGTGATCCGAGATCCATTGTTGGAAGCCCAAAGTCGCCAAAAATCTTATGCGGATAATCGCCGGTGAGATTTAGAATTTCAATTTGATGATTGGGTATTTTTGAAGGTGTCGCCAATGAAAGGTGTAATGAGATTTGGCAAGAAAGGAACGCTAAGTCCTCGATATATTGGACCTTATAAGATCATCCGCAAGGTGGGTCAAGTAGCGTACGAATTGGACTTGCCTTTAGAACTTGAATTAGTCCATCCAGTTTTCCATGTCTCAATACTCCACAAATGTGTTGGGGATCCTACAAAGATTGTGCCAATAGATGATGTTCGCATCACAAAAAAAGCTAGTTTATGAAGAGGTACCCATTGTCATATTAGATGAAAAGTACGAGACTTCGGAATAAGGAAGTAGCTTCCGCTAGTAAAGTCTGCGTTTAAATAAAAAACCGAGAAGAGATGACTTGGGAAGTGGAAGAGAAGATGAAATCCACATATCCACATTTATTTCAGTCCCCGGAAGAGATCTATGATGAGACATCGAGATTATCAGGTATGTATGTTTTTCTTTCATGCATACGGGTCGTGTGTGGCCAATTTATATTGCTATTATGTTGTGGCCCTGCGAGGCAATGTTATTATGGGTTGTTGTGATAGGATGGTAGTTCCATATTACAGGGGAGACTCTGGCGAAATTTTTATAGAATTCCCGATGACTTAACATTCGAGGACGAATGTTCCAAAAAGGGGGGAAGAATGTTACACCTTGGAAAAATTCCCGTTAATGTATAGTGAATAGGCTGATGAAGGGTAAGACGTATACGATGTTTTGATAAGTAAAAAATAGTATTTGATGGTCCTAATTAAGATTTTCAAAGACATTCGAGGTAAGAGAAGAAAGTTGTTAGGGAAAGCAAGTCATATGTT
The DNA here is from genome assembly GCF_029784015.1 of Lycium ferocissimum. Classification (NCBI taxonomy): domain Eukaryota; kingdom Viridiplantae; phylum Streptophyta; class Magnoliopsida; order Solanales; family Solanaceae; genus Lycium; species Lycium ferocissimum. Next base: position 2,850 of record NW_026722317.1, on the reverse strand, counting down.
GGGTGTCAGGCAAGATTTACGAGTATCGAGTTAATGATGTTTTAATGATGCTTTGAGGAAGAGTTATAACGTCCCTTAGATTGGTACTGAGGTGATAAACAAGTGTTAAGAGGGTTCCATAAGGATCGGAGATCAAACGAGTCGACGAGAACAAGTCTTAGTCATAGGAAACATACGGCTGCATACCGGCCGTATAAAATACACGCACCGTATGTCCACCGTAGGTTCAGCCTTAATGGCATGTCTCTTGGACTCAGATCTACGCCGACATACGGCCAGAAAAATATATGGACCGTATGTTGGTCCGTAGATCTCGGTCGGGATAGATTTTAAAATCATATAAGGGGCCTTTCTTTCATTTATTTTCATTTCATCTTTCATCTTTCATCTCCACAACTCAAGAAACCTCTAGAATATTCTCTGCACTTCATCCACAAGAACACAAAGGAAATTGAGGATCAACTTCATCAAACCAAAAAGAATCAAGAGTGGGAAGCCCATTAAAGTCATCCAAGTCAAGAAATCTCAAGAGAAGTGAAATAGGGTTTTGGTGCTAGAAGGGTATTTCCACTCAAGACTTCTTTCTACACTATCTAAGGTAAGTTTCATGGTATTTTCATGATGTTTGAAGTATTGATAAGTTGAAATACTCGATTGTAAGAAGAGTGTAGAAAATGGGTCATAAATGTGTGAATAGTATCATTGTTGAGTAGTAGTTGGAATGAATCATGAAAATGGATATGTTGAGATTATAAATACGTTATAAATGACATTCAAAACATGGAATAAGTATTGTATGAGAAAGAACACGATAGTGAACTTTGATCATGATTATGGAGAATTTGGAGTGAAATTGTGAAATATGGGCAATGCAATTGAATGATGATTGTTGGTTATGATATTGTGATTGTTATTATGAATGTTTGGGAGTTAATATGGAATATGGAGGAAGTCGTATAAACAAAGGATATGCTACCCAATTTTCTCTAGCTTTAGTAATTACGTTCTTATGATTGTTTAGCTAATGTCGATACGAATTCTCTTGAAGGTAGAACGTGTGCATTAAAGGAGAGCGAGCAAGCAATAGAATAGTTAAATGACAAAGGTATGTGAGGCTAGTCCTTTCTTTCTAAGGCATGAATTTCATCCTTCTTCATGAATCTCCTATCTTCAGGAAAACTAAGAGTCCTTGTGCATACACAGCTATATGAGATAAGAGTGTTATAGCCCTCATCTCGTACGTTTGGAAATTTCAAGGTCCGTGGAAAGTTACGGGCGAGACGATTTTCAAAAAAATTATTTTAATGCACAAGTGGTTATGAATGTGCTTATGAACATTATTAGTATGGAAGTATTGGGAAAGGCCAAGGGTAAACAGAGGAATTTGCAAAATGGCTAATGGAAATAATGTGGAAGGCTAGGGGCGAAACGGTAATAATGCAAAAAGTCGAGGGGCAAAACGGGAATTTCACCCAAGTTTCATGAAAATTCCAAAGAGGCCATATTTGGCCATGTGACAAAAAAAAAGAGAAAGAAGGAAAAATTAAATAAAGGGAGAAGACACAAAAAAATAAGTCATCTTTTTGCTAGGAAATCTTAAAGATCCCAGAGAGGCATGTGCCTCACACATGATGGGGAAATCATATATATATATATATACATGGTCTTCTAATTTAAGACAAAAAGAGGATGAACAAAAAAAAAAGAAGAGAGAAAGAAGAGAAAGAGGCTCACGGCCTTGGAGAGAAAAAGAAAAAAAGAAGAAAAATTTCCAAGTCCTTCAATCTTGATCCAAAAATCTCTTTCTTCTTGAAGTCTTACTAAGCTCAGAATTCTCTACAAAGTGGTATAATTAGTTTGGCAAGGAAGTATTTGTGTTGGCAAGGAGAACTTGTTGGAAGAGGTAAGAATTTAATCCTTTTTTTGCTATGTTATGAAGGTTTGTTTGTGTTGAGTATATGGAATGAATAGAATTTATGGAAATATGGAAGGTTGCAAAGTGGTGTGAATACATGCATGTGGCCGTGTGTGTGGTATGTTGTATGGTTAAGATGAATTAATTTTATGTTGCATTTTAGTTATGGTTATGGTGGGATTTACATTGGGAATGGAAGTTGAATGAATGTGGTTGAATTTGGAACATATAGGATGTGGCCGTGTAGTGCATGGAAGCATAATGGGAGTGAATTAATTTTGTTTAGTATGTTAGTGGTGTTGTTGTGATCATTATAAGGTAAATGAAGATGAAATGGTTTAAGTTGTCATTGAAATGAAATGTGAAAGATTATGTCATTTTAGAATGATTTTTTTATGATATTATGGAGATAAAGTTGTAGGTGCAAATTATAATTATTGTTGATGAAATGGGGATTTATGGAAACATATTGTGAATATGTATGTTGAAGATTAGAAGTTTCGGATAAATTATGGTTTTGGTGGAAAACTTGTATGTTTTGTACATTTGGTGAATATTTTGTAAAATGATATGAAATATTTTCGAATCGTAATGAAGTGATCTTGATTAGTAGATTAATATGAGAATGTTAGTAGTGAGTTGGAAATGTGAAGTTGGGATGGAAATTATTGAACTATGTAGAAAAGAAGACAATTTATGTAAATGTATTTTGAGTGAATTTTTAGTTGGGGGTATTGTTTGGGGGGTTTTTTGTTGAAGTTTGGCCTTGAATTTTCATTGGTGATTTAATTTTGGGGCCCAGCCATATTCCGGGGGGGCATTTAAGGGGGGATTAAATTTCCAGTAAAAAAAAAGTTCAAGATTGATTTTTTAAACTTCATGAATAGTAATTGGGAAACAAAAATCAATTTTGGGAACGCGGGCGGGGGTTTTTT